>NC_142931.1:70488997-70513997 GCF_046866305.1 Octopus bimaculoides | reverse complement strand
AAAGAAGAAAAATGGAAATTATTAAATACAAAAGCATATATCACTTAATAGACAAACAAAAAGACTATTATTCTATGGACATCATAAACAATAATGCACAAGATATAGGTAGTAAATGTAAGTAGAAAATGCAACAATGATATTCAAACACACATACACAAAAAGTGAAAATGTTAACTTTTTCGTTGATACTTCTTTCTCTACCCTACACATCTTAGTATATATTGTTGTATGAATGCACCCTGAGGGATATTCAAAAATATTATTATTATTATTATTATTATTATTATTATTATTATTATTATTATTATTATTGAGTGAGAGAGTAATGCATGCTATCAAAGTGACACGGAAGTAAAATATATGAAGCCCAGTGTACCCATCACAACTACCCATCTGAAAACGGTACACCAGGCACATGCACCACAACAATATGTGCATGATCTAGTGATCTCATATCAAGACAATTAGCACATGACCTTGCAGGTGTAGCCCAGTGAGAATTTTCTTCCGGTCGAGTAACCCACCCCACTCAAAAGGACCCTGAATAAGGGTTGTTTAAGGATATTGAACAAAACACCATGTTCCTAGGGGTGAATTATCCATACCCCAAAGAATTCCTCTCAATACATGACTATGATGCACCCCCATTACTTCTGCCCGTGATCAGAGATGTACATATCGTCAGCTGCTAAGAGACATGCTCAACTGGTTATGGTCAAACAACTGACAAGCAAATCTCTGGTATTGAGCAGAATATTTATTGTAGCCCATCTTTTATACCAAGACAAAACAATATACATAATAAGACTTCCAATCAGTTAAGATTAGAAGTCATGAGAGTCACTGCCTAATATTATTACTATTATTATTATAATAATTATTATTATTGTTGTTACCCTGCACATGTAAGCAAATGCAGGGTATTGTAATCACTCATCTTTGGTTGTCTGTGTGTTTGCAAAATTGCTGGAAAATGGTCAAATGGATTTTCAGCACATTTGGCAGAAATGCTCATTGGGAGAGTGGCTCAGAATGATGAACATTTGGTTTGATTATCTTTAAAAATAAAATTTTTTTTAATCAAACTTGCAAATTTTCTGATAAGCAAGTGGTTATTGTTTTGTTCACTTTCTTTTTCAGATGAATCGACCCTCATCTGCATGTGTATAGATCATGTGTGTAGACATGTGTGGTACATACACACATGCATACATACATAAATACATCCGTCGATATGTGACTCTGTGTGTGTGTGTGTGTGTGTGTGTGTGTGTGTGTGTGTCTATGTGCATACATGTGTGTGTTAGTACATTGATGGCTTTGAGGGTTTTGTTTATTTACAACTTGATTTCTTAATTTCACCTTAGTATAAATACCCATAATGGTGATACTTAAAAAAAAAAAATTTTATGAAACTTACAAATTTCCCAATAAGGAAGTGGTCATATTTTGTTCACTTACTTTTTCATGTGAATCAGCCCTCGTCTGCATGTGTATAGATCATAGTGTACCTATGCATATAGTCACGTGGGTGTACATACTGACATACATATATAGATATGCAAGTGTGTGTGTGTGTGTGTACACTGATGGATTCAAGGGTTTTGTTTATTTATTAGTTTCTTAATTTCACCAGAGTATAATTACCTATAATGGTGATACTAAAAAAAACACAAAAAAATCACTTCAATTAAAGTGCATGGCTAAGCAACACATTGCCATCCACACAATAAATTTTGAAAAAATTTATCTGCACGTAGGGTATGCATTGCCCCTCCAATGCTTTTTGTTTCATTATTATTATTATTATTATTATTATTATTATTATTATTATTATTATTATTATTATTACTACTACTACTTCTACTACTAAGGTGGTGAGCTGGCAGAATAGTTAGCACACCTGGTGAAATGCATTTCATCTGTCTTCACGTTCTAAGTTCAAACTCCATCAAGAAAATTTTGCCTTTCATCCCTTCAGGATCAATAAAATAAGTATCAGTTGAATGCTGGGTCCAATGAAATTGATTTATCACATCCCACTAATTTTCTGGCCCTGTGCCAATATTTGAAATTATTATTCTTCTTCTTATTATTGTTGTTATTATTATTATTATTATTATTATTATTATTATTATTATTATTATTATCTCATTAGTAAAGGCAGTGAGCTGGAAGAATCGTTAGTGCACCGGACAAAATGCTTAGCAGTATTTCGTCCATCTTCATGTTCTGACTTTAAATTCCGCCAAGGTTGACTTTGCCTTTAATCCTTTTGGGGTTGATGAATTAAGTACCAGTTGCATACTGGGGTCGATCTAATCAGCTGACCCACTCCTACTAAATTTCAGGCCTTGTGCCAATAGTAAAAAGGATTATTATTATCATTAGTAAAAGCAGCCAGCTGGCAGAATCGTTAGCCCACTGTATGAAATGCTTAGTGGTATTTCCCCTGATTCTGAGCTCAAATCCTGCTGAGGTCGACTTTACCTTTCATTTTTTCAGGGTCAATAAATTAAGTACCATTTGAGTCCCCATCTCAAAAACTGTTTCAGTCCATGCGCATTTAGTAGAAAGGAGCTTGTAATAATTCTGCTTTTCCTCTGGTGCTTAGCCCATCTGTAATGCTTTCATGGGATTAGCTGAGGGTGGGGGAGAAGTGAGGGAGAGAATGGTGAGGAGAGAGGCGGCGACGGAGAGAAAGGAGGAGGTGCAGGGGGAAGGGGAAGGTAGAGAGATGGAGGGGTAGGTGGTGAGTGAAATGTGTAATTTTCTTTATGTAACTAAGTTTTTTGCTCTGTTAGTTAGCCTGTCTGTAATGCATTCATGGGATTAGTTGAAAGGAAAGGCAAAGAGTGAGAGAAAAGGGGGAGAAAGACTAAGGAGAGACAAAAAGAAGGTAAAGAGATGAGTGTGAGAGAAAGAGGGAGAGTGCTGTGTTTAAAGTCTTTAAAACTGTGTATAAAGTATATAAAATGTATATGTAAAGGGCATCGTATTCCACTTTCCTTCACTTTTCAATGATTAGCAGATGAGTGACTATCATTTGATGCAGTCACAACAAAGGCTACATTTTCAGATCTTTTAGATAAAATTTTCAGAAATAACCCAAAAAGTTTATGATTAATTCCATGAAATATCCACGGGTCCTGCTAGTTTTATTATTATTATTATTATTATTATTATTATTATTATTATTATTATTATTATTATTATTATTATTATTATTATTATTATTATTATTAGTAGTAGTAGTAGTAGTAGTAGTAGTATTAGTATTATTGTTATTGTTATTATCATTGCCTTTGCACAGCTTCTAATGCTGGAGATGTATTACAGTATCAGCTGTTCACTACCAGTGAACTTATCATCATCATTATTATTATTATTATTATTATTATTATTATTATTATTATTATTATTATTATTATTATTATTATTATTGAGTGAGTGAGCTGTGCATGCCATCAAAGTGACACTGGGGTAGAATATACAAAGCCCAATATACCCATCGCTGCTACCTGTCTGATAAGAGTACACCAGGTACATGCACCACAACAATGTGTGTGCAACCTGGTGGTCACATATGAAGATAAACAGCACATGACCTTGCAAGTGGGGACCAGTTAGAATATTTTTCAAGTTGAGTAGCCCATCCCACTCAAAAGGTCCCTGAAAAAGGTTTGTTTAAGGATCATGAATGAAACATCCATGTTTCCAGGGGTAAATTATTCAAATATGAAAGAATTCCTTTTAACACATGTCTATGAAGTTGCCCCACTGCTCCTGCTCACATTCAGTGATGCACATATCATCAGTCATCAAGGGACATGCTCAACTGGTTAAAGTCAAGCAACTGATAAGCAAGCCTGTGGTAATGAAAATATTTGCTGTAGCCTATCTTTTACACCAAGACAAAATATATACGTGATAACACATCCGATCAGTTAAGATCAGAAGCTGTGTGAACCACTGCCTGGTGTTATTATTATTATCACCAACATCATTATCACTATTATTATAATACAATGGATAATCAAAATCACTAAAGCATTGGACAAAATGCCTTGCAGTGTTTTCTCTCGGTTCTTTACATCCTGAGCTTCAATCATGGTGGGTAAAATTAACCACTTGTTATTCTAGATTCATTAATTAAAAAGTATAAATACTGGGTAAATTTAGCCAAATAAACCTAACCCAAAGGATCAAAGTATGTGGTTTTTTGCCCATAGCAGATGCCATAGTCACTATTACCATCAACATTGCTACTATAAGAGAAATTTATGCCATTATCTTTTGTTATAGATAATTGCTAATATTTCTAATAGAGGGTAGCTTATAATTAAGACTGTATGAATTAGATATGTAGCATAATGACAACCTATCCAGTATAGTTTCTTATGAATGAAAGTAGAGACATTTCAAGCAAACAACCTTTGTTATTTGACAAAGCTCCCTGCTCAGAATGTTTGCTTCTATCTCATTTCTTAATGCACTAACATGCTTTTACTATTACTTCCAATATTTCCGATACAGTATTTTCTAAGTTTCTTTTGCTTCATTTCATAATGTTATATTGTACATTAATATTATACATTTGATTGCTATTGACTGTACGCTGATATGAAGAACAGCAAATATTACTAAACAATGCTATATATGTTTGGAATATCAATGCACATAAACTATATAAGTTATTGTCTTCCAAAGCTTTAATGGAGCAGTTTTTGTGTTGAATGTCTGTGATTTACACAACCCATAAAAGGCAAGTTACAGCTGACTAAATTGATATGAGTTAACTAGTTCTGTTTTTTTTTTTTTTCAATGTGCTTTGTTGATGGTCAAAATATAACTCATGAATGGCCATACACAACTAACAATAAATAGATACCATATGTTTGGTTCCAGCTTGTAAGTAATTAGTAACCTGAGAGATTACTGAGTGTTTCCTTAAATTATATTGTTTAGTTTAAGTTCTCTAGTGTCATTTACTCTTTTACTCTTATACTTGTTTTAGTCATTTGACTGCGGCCATGCTGGAGCACCGCCTTTAGTCGAGTAAATCGACCTCAGGACTTATTTTTTGAAAGCCTAGTACTTATTCTATCAGTCTCTGTTGCGGAACCGTTAAGTTACGAGGACATAAACACACCACCAGCAGTTGTCAAGCGATGCTGGGGTGACAAACACAGATACACAAAGATATACACAAACATACATACATATATATATATATATATATATATATATATATATATATATATATATATATATATATATATATATATATATATATATATATATATATATATATATAGATAGATATATATATATAGATATATATATATATATATACACACATATATATGACGGGCTTCTTTCAGTTTCTGTCTACCAAATTCACTCACAAGGCTTTGGTTGGCCCGAGGCTATAGTAGAAGACACTTGCCCAAGGTGCCATGCAGTGGGAATGAACCCGGAAGCATGTGGCTGGTAAGCAAGCTACTTACCACACAGCCACTCCTGTGCCAATTTGTTAAAAGATATCTTCTGCTTCACTCAAAATGCATTATACAAAGGTAAAAATATTTATAAGTGCCCTTTAGCTTAATGGGTAAAAGCATTCACACATACAAGCACACACACACACACAAAATCACAACTGTGCACACACACACACATGTGCAGGGCCTCCAAGAGAAATTTTCCAAGATGGTACAAGATCCTTTTGGGGCCCTGGTCTGTAGGTAGATACTTTGTCTATACAACTGGGCCTACAATAATTAATAATAAATACTAATAAAAAAAAAGCAAGTGTGGTGTGATAAGCATAGTGATGCTTGTGTAATTAAATGTAAGTGTATGTCAGGATGGAAGTAATAGAAAACGCTTGCTTTTGAGGGTGGGGATGGATGTTGCATGGTGGTTGTGGAACCTTCCTTACTTCTTGGGCTTGGAACAAAGTACTGGTTGGACCCCACTTTTGGAGGCCCTGCATATGTGCATGCACACATAAACACATATACATGAAACAATGGTAGCCAATATGAGATAAATCTAAAATACACTTTGACTAATACTCTCCTTTAACCAATTAAAATTAACCCTTTAGCATTCAGATTAGTTAATCAAATGTATTATTATTTATTCACATTGTTTTGAATTAATCATGCATTATTTTTTAGCTTTGAGATTTCTTGAATAACATTGTGGGATATGTATGAGAGGCTGGATATAGACAGTTTAAATACCAGTTAATGTATTGATAAATACATTGATTCTGCTTCTTTTCCAAGGTACAAAATACTTTCAGTTTATATTTAGTCTTGCCAGTATTGCAAATGAACTGAATGAATCTGAGAGAGTTACAGTTTGTTCACGAAAAAGACAAAATAATATGAAGGAAACTATAAATACAAAAAAAGATAATTAGATTTAAAAGATAGGAAAATATTTTGTTCTCTGTATAATGGTAATTATTAACATTGATTTAAGCACACTTGTAATAAAAGATTAAAAAAAAATTTTTTGTTAAATAATCCTTGGAGAGTTCTATATAATATTGGTTTTAGAATATTTAAATACTAAATTTCACTGTGGAATATATACTTTTGGAAAAAATATAGTTATGTTAAACAAATAAAATATTTTTTTTTATGATCTAGGTTCAGCCAACATACTCATTATTTTTTGCCCAATTAATTTCATAAAATAACAGTATGTTCATTAGAATAATCCCTAGAGCAATTAATGTTTGTGAGTTATTTTTTAAATATGCTACTTACTCATATATAAAGTTGTATGTTTATTTAGTGACTCTTTGCGTGATTTTCTCATCACTACTTGTGTATGTACAACATATTCTATGTTTCATTCATACAGGCCTAATAATATAGAAAATTTCCCAAAGTTGTCTCCCACACTTGTGAAAATGTTTGAAATAATATTGGTTTCAAATTCTGGCACAACTTCAGGGAAGGGGGTAAACCAGTTACATTGAATCCCGTATTCAACTGGTACTTATTTTATCAACCCTGAAAGGATGAAAGGCAAAGTTTCATTTGCTTCATTTCATAATGCTGTATTGCACATTGATATTGTCTATTTGATTGTTGATTATCATGGGTGGAATTTGAACTCAGAACATAAAGACAGACAAAATACTGCTAAGTATTTTGGCCGGTGTGCTAATGATTCTGCTAACTCACTGCCTTAATGTTTGAAATAACATTAACCATTGAATTTACATCACCATTTTCCCAATACATAATTATTTCTGAGTATATTTTTTATGCACACTACATTAACATTAATGTAACTATCATAAAAGAATAGCTTAGAACATTTTTCCATTACTTCAAAAATAAAATTTTTAGATTGGTTAAACAGTTATTAACATTTTTTTTCTTTATTGTCCAGCCTATTTCATCCCATATCATTGATCTGTTATGATTAAATAGCTGAGTGAACAAATGACCAGGTCAAAGATATTGATTTCAAATCCATTACAGTCATCACTTGTTGTATTTAGATAGAACAATTAATTTCACATACGTCATGCTATGTTGTGGGTGCTGTTATTATTGTGGTTGTTCTTTTTGCATAACACCAAGTTAGCTTAGATTGAACAAGCATAGTGTAAGATGTTCTACCCATCACCATTCAGTCTTTTCCACAGACAATGCAGTTAGAATCCTGACTACATAGAGCTTCCTATCTGCCTCATGTCATGAAATGACCAAGGAATATATGTACCAAAATTTATTACGAATTATGTATACAAGGATGGGCTGGTGTACTGTGTAAATTTTACCTCCACTAAATTAACACAATAAGCCCCCTAGTATTTAAACTGACCATATCAGGCCCAAATATTCTACCAGTTTTATATTCAAACTAGCCAGATCTGGCTTCTCACATGACAGAAAATTTTAAAGTTATGAGATAATGCATAATTTATGTAAAACAATGTGAATAAATAAACATTATGCTTGCTTGAATGCTAAAGTGTTAAATTATAAATAAGTTATGCACAAGACAACTGCAAACCTTTGTTCAGTCAAGCTATTCATCTAACACACACACACACACACACACACACACACACACACACACACACATGCACACTTATATAGACACCTCTCTTTCTCTCTCTCTTTCCATATATTTATGTAAGATCCAAGGATCAAGGTGTAGGAAAGAAGTTAGCTTCAAGCAATCCATATTAAATAAAAAAAAGATTTCATGGACAATAGTGGTTTATTGAGATGGAAGGTAGTGGATTTTTTGGTATTGAAGTATGATAAACTGTAAACAGTTATTTTTATATTTCATGGTAAGCGACCAGGGTTGTCGGGTGTGCAAATAAGATTGAAAGAGTTATGGAATAGATTAGATAAGATTCGGACTGCATATGATCCATAGCGAGCAGAATCGCAGAAGTGGTAAATACCCAGGCTATTCTTCAGGCCTAGGATATTTTGATAAGAAAAATATAATGCTGCTCTCAGTCATCCCTTTCTGTTTCCTATAGAAAGCTACCAGTGTAGATGAGGATACCACTGTACTTTGTGCCATTCATTGGTACAAAACAATAATCCATTAACCCTTCTTTCCATTCCTCCTGCTACCACACTCAATGCTCACTACCATATGGTAGCCTGTGTATCTATGACAATATTGGACTGCTTGTGCCCACTTCACTTTACCTTCATCCTCCTGCCTTGCACTGCCTGTTATCAGCCTTTGTCACTTTGACTGCTTGTAGTGTGTTGATTCTTCTGTTATACACCCCTTAGGCAACTGTCATTGTTATATATCCGTGGTCTTCTCCACCTTCGTCAGTTCCCTGCCATCTCAGTCATAGTGCACTGCCTTGAGTATTTATGTTTATTTCAGGATATTGAGTACTATAATAAACTCCACCTCTCTATCACACATCTCTAGTATCATGATTATTCATGCTTATATTACTCAGGCTTGACACTCTGTAAAGAGACAGTGAGTGAGCAAGGCTACGTCATTGTGAGGTTCCTTTAGTAATGCTGAGACTGTTCTTATGCTTATCTCTTGCTATCCAATCCTGTCCTCACTGCCCTGCTCACTGTATCATGGCTATCTTGTTGTCATCCACCTGCTCTGTGTACTCAGGTTTTACTAGTCACTGCATTCCTCACCCCACACTCTTTGCATTCACGTGGTGTCTACTCCCTACTCATTAACCTTTGGCAATATCATTCCATTTATATTCTGACCCTTGTACATTGAGGACATGCCTTGGCACTTTGCCACCATCTATCTCTCCTTTGCTCTATTCTGCCATCCGATTTATATTCTGATCCCTGTTCCTTGTGAGTATGCCCTGGTACTTTGCCACCATCTCTCTCCTGCTCTCTCTTGCACTCTCTCTCTCTCTCTCTCTCTCTCTCTCTCACTGGGTAACCATGTATCTCCTCTACAGCAAGGCACCTGTTTCTCTCTCTCTGTCACACTCTAACCTTTCATCATCTGACACAAGATCACCTCCTTCAATGCTCCATCTCCTCTCAAAGGATTTTTGTCTTGCAGATAATTTGCTGACCCAGCCAGTGCTGGTGCCACATGAAAAGCATCCAGTCCACACTGTAAATGCGTTGGCATTTGGAAGGGCATCCAACTGTAAAAAACTATGCCAAAACTAATCTTGCCTGTGCTGGTGCCACATAGAAAAGCACTCAGTTCACTGTGTGGGGTGGTTGGTGCTAGGAAGGGCATCCAACTGTAAAAAACTATGCCAAAACTAATCTTGCCTGTGTTGGTGCCATATAAAAAAGCACTCAGTTCAATGTGTTGGGTGGTTGGGGCTAGGAATGGTATCCAGGTGTAAAAACTATGTCAAAACACACTTAAGCCAAACCATCCAACCCATGCCAGTATGGGAAACAGGTATTAAATAATGATAATGATAGAGGTGGTGATGGCGGTGGTGTCATGGAAAGTGTACCCTGTAGATTTAGAGGTTGTGAGAGCCCTTAGTCTTTTCTTTAATGCTGGCATCACACAAAAAAGTCCTGAGTACACTCTGTAAAATAACTAGTATTAGGAAAGGCATCCAATTGTAGAAGCCAAACCAAATATGAAATGTGGGCAAGATTTTGTCCTTAGACACATCTAATTGAGAAGTGTCCCCAAATACATACTGACAGTAATTGTGATGAGCTAGCAAACACACTCTCTCTCTCTCTCTCTCTCTCTCTCTCTCTCTCTGTATATATATATATATATATATATATATACTCTTACTCTTTTACTCTTTTACTCGCTTCAGTCATTTGACTGAAGCCATGCTGGAGCACCACCTTCAGTCGAGCAAATCAACCCTGGGACTTATTCTTTGTAAGCCAAGTACTTATTCATTCGGTCTCTTTTTGTCGAACCGCTAAGCGACGGGTACATAAACACACCAACATCGGTTGTCAAGCAATGCTAGGGGAACAAACACAGACACACATACACACACACACACACACACACACACACACACGCGCACACACACACACATATATACGACGGGCTTCTTTCAGTTTCCATCTACCAAATCCACCCACAAGGCTTTGGTCGGCCTAAGGCTATAGTAGAAGACACTTGCCCAAGATGCCACGCAGTGAGACTGAACCCGGAATCATGTGGTTGGTAAGCAAGCTACTTACCACACAGCCATATCTTGGTGGTTTGGCTGAAGGGACCAACAGAATAAGTACTCAGTTTAAAAAACAAGGTACTTGCTTTGATTCGTTGAACTAAAACTTTTCGAGGCAGTGCTCCAGCATGGCTGCAATCTAATGACTAAAACAAATAAAAAATAAATAATAAGAGATAAAAAAATGTGTGTGTATGTGTGTGAGGCAGTGTGTATATATATGTATGTAAATATATGTGTATTGATATTTGTGTGTGTATATACACACACACACATATGTTTGGATGTCTGCCTGCATGTATGTCTGTGTGTGTGTGTGTGTGTGTGTGTATGTAAGTATGTATGTGTACATATATGTGCATGTAATTCATGATTGTATTATGATTGTTTATTTGCACTGAATACACTTTTCAATTTGATTAAAGTGATTAATATGTGAGATTAGAATACACAACATTTAATGTTTGTTTACACATAAAAAAAAATAATTAATAAAATATTATAGACAAGTGCTGAGTTTTTACTATTTTCTCACATGTTAGCCGCTCCCCTCTGTTTAGCTTTTACTCTTGGGATGAACATTTATTGAAAAAATTTCACTGTGATCTTTATATTTCTTTATATCCTACTATCAACTTTGCAATGTGATTTTTCTTTTTACTTTTTCACCTCTGATAATACTCTAATAGACTTTCTTGCTGTTTTATTTTTCTTCTGAACACACTGTCTTTTTATGCTTTTTTAAAAATTAAAAAAACTGGGGTGAAAAGTTATGAAAATTATTTACTGATGATTCATGTGATCAAATCCTATTTCAATGATAGCATGATATTCTTCGGCAAGGTACCTTCATAATCCTTATCTTCACTGTCATTTCATGTATCACTGCCATCGCCCCCGAACATCCAAATACAAGTGAATTTGTTAGATTGATAGCTGAAATGTGTAGCATCTAAGAAATTAGAGAGGCTAGAGTTATCTTTTATTTTTTACTTGTTTCATTCATTAGACTGCGGCCATGCTGGGGCACCACCTTCAATTTTTAGTCGAATGAATAGATCTTAGTACTTACTTTTTAAGCCTAGCACTTATTTTATCGGTCTTTTTCGCTGAACCACTAAATTATAGAGGTGCAAACACACTAACACCGGTTGTCAAGTGGTCGTGGGACAAACACAGACAGAAAGATGCACACGCACACACACACACAAACACACACACACACACACACACACACACACACACACACACACACACACACACATAAGAGATAGGTGTTCTTCGTAGTGCTCAAGAGATTTAAACTTGAGCAGGTAGAGGAGTAAACGTAAGGATAAGCAAGTTAGGCAAGTCGATATATCAAAAATATTAAATACATTTAATACAAAAAATGTACATATGTTTACATATAAAAAGGTTCGACTTACACGGAATGAAAATGATATCAGGAATTAAAGGGGTTGAATAAGAGTTGTACAAGTCCAACAGGTGTTTCTGCAGAGTGGGGGGGGGGGGCTTTTATATGTAAACATATGTACATTTCTTGTATTGAATGCTTTTAATATTTTTTGTATATCGACTTGCCTAACTTGCCTGTCCTTACATTTACTGATATATATATATATATATATATATATATATATATATATATATATATATATATGTATATATATATATATATATGTATATATATATATATATATATATATATATATATATATATATATATATATATATATATATATATATATATATATATATATATATATGTATATATATATATATATATATATATATATATACGATGAGTTTCCATCTACCATATCCACTAACAAGGCTTGGTCGGCCGGTGGCTAGAGTATAAAACACTTAACAATGGTGCCATGCAGTGGAACTGAACACATAACCATGTGGTTAGAAAGCAAGCTTGTTCTCACACAGCATTGCCTCAAATTTGTTATCATTAGCGTAAAACTCAAAATTAAAATGGTGTCTTTTTCATTCATTTTCGAAATATACAGCTAGAAGTTTTGGCATAAGTTGTGTGAGCTATTTGTTATACACAAAGAAAATTCATATATATGAAAAATGAATTTCAGTAAAAATATATAGCACTCCCAATTAATTAGCAGCACTTTCAGACATTACTAACTGCATTCAAATATTGACATTACATTCTAAGATAAAATTTTCCTATTGTTTTCATTTGAAATATTCATTAATATTAAACTAAATATTTTTTCTGCAATAAATTTTACAACTCCACTGGTTAATATCATGATGAATAAATATAAAATTAGATGCATGGATGGTATTGTGTGCCCCACTTCCTTTAAATAAAGATTTCTAATGACCTTTTCAACTAAAGGCACAAGGCCTGAAATTTTGGAGGAGGGGCCAGTTGATTAAGTTGACCCCACTATGCAACTAGTACTTAATTTATCGACCCTCAAAGGATGAAAGGCAAAGCTCACCTCAGTGAAATTTGAACTCAGAATATAAAGACAGATAAAATGCCACAAAGCATTTTTCCTAGCATGCTAACAATTCTGTAGCACTCTGCCTGCAGATCATCAAAGTTCAGTCAATATGTCTCTGCCATAAGTTTAAGGCTATCAATGTTTGAGAAGCCAGTCACTTTGAAAACCAAGATGGAAAGTCACTGTGTGGTATTCCATTTATCTGCAGAAAGTGGTATTGAAAAAGCTCTGAACAAATTGAATCCAAAACAGGAATGAAGGCCTTATGACAAAAATTGGTAGGAGGATCTCTATTTGTTGTCAACCAGCTTCCTACAACCTCTCAGACCATCAGATCCACCAAATGTAACAGTTTGTGTCACTGTTTTGGCTTTCTTTCTCCAAACTTACTGGTCACCCTTGCTTCTTGCTTGTATGATCACATGTCATACGACTCTGACATTCAGCAGTTGACGTAGTAATCCCCAACATAACTAGATATCAATTCACTTGCTGCCTTTATAACCAGTAAAGAGTAATTAGCAGAGACAGCACTATTGCCAGAGGCTTGATTCATAGCAGAATTTGTTCAATAAGGATGAGATAAATACAAACGTTTGCAGAGAAAATTAATAAAAGCATTTACTCTCAAATGTGTCATGTGTAATATGAATGGAACTAAACAACTCGCAGCATAACATGAAGCATGCTGACAGCTCTAACTAGTGTTGGAGAAACCGTTCAGTTCCAGTGGCTTCAAGACACTGTTTTGTTCCTGCGACTATATGAGATGCTGATGTAAATTGAACAAAACCATAATCAAACGGAATTGCAAAAGTATTGTGACTTATTCTCTCACAGCTTTTACAATTCTTATTTATCTGACCTCAACTTGGTCCATTTAGTGAATGTGGCTGTGGGCATAGAGGATAAATGGAACAGAATGCAGCTTTTCTTAAAAAACAGTGATTTTTCTACTTATGAATGAGGTATCCACAGAGCTTTGAGTGACATATAACTAAGAATTAACACTAATACAGTTCCATATTGGCAATATGTGCTGCAGAAGCATTTTAGCAAGTAGTTCAAATGCTATAACCAATAATTTCTTGTCAAAAAGACAGTACAGATGAAGTGAGAGCTGTTTAGTGTACAGAATGTCTTTGTTTCATGTACAATTAATCTAAAAGTGCCTGAGTTAAACACTCTTTGAACTCATTCATTTTTTATTATTAATGCCATGAAAAAAGATAGAAAATCTTGTTCTGAATATTGTGACATAAATGTTTTTGCAATTTGAATCCTCTCTATTATTATTTTTTTCTTTCTGATAATAATTTCATTCTTTGATATTAGGTACAATATTTCTTACATGTTACCATCCATTTACTTGTCATGTTCATGTATTCTTTGGGAATTCTTCTGTATCACTGTTAATCATAAATCAGATACAAAATCAGATAAATAGTGACTGTTTTTACCAACTTGCTGGCCATGAGTAATGTTAGTTGTTGATCACAGAATAGCAGAGAGGTTTTCCTTTCAAAATATTTTGATAATTCCTCTATGCAGAAGCTGTTGTAATTATAAAATCCTGACCATATGTGTAATGTCAAAGCATACTTCTATTCTCATAATGCTTCCAATCAAGAAAACATTCCTTACTGAATGCCTCACTATTGCTGATTTTGAATTACCTGGAAAATATTAGTTTCAAATTTTGGCACAAAGCCTGTGCAGCAAGTCATAAAAGGTGGTAATATGACGTAATGGTCATTTGCCTGAACAAGCATAATTGTTGGTAATCCCATTGGTTAAAATTACTGCCCATATAGAAATTCTAAACTTTCATCAAATATGGTTCTTAGAATTCAGATATGAGCAGTTATAAAAACCTTGATTTTGGGGAAATTACTCAGTGTTCGTAGGATTGTTACTAAACTCCACAACACTCACAATAGTGATCATTAGATGTTACTAAACTCCACGACACTCACTCATTGAGATATTGGCTATTTTTTATTCCATATCTATGATAAAAATCCAACAAGACTTATTTGAATTGTTGTCAACTCTAGTAGCGAGTATGAAGGATTAGCTAGTGTGAATTTTAAGTCATAATTCTCTACGACAAAATGACTTTACTATCCAATTGTACTATAAATAAAAAAATGTAGTAATTATTTTCTCTTTCTTCACATTCTTCAACTTGTTAGTGAAATTTATTTCTGCAATTATGAAACTGTGTATTTTTTATAGCCAGTTAAAAGAACACGAATTCAATTATCTTCACAAGACATGCACACATAAAATGTCTGTTAGCGTTTCTGAGTATATATTTCTCGCTATGGTCTTTATGTAGCTGTGGTCAGGATTTATGCATAATGATAACACTTATAAGTAAGTTATAAGTGACGGGTTTATCAATATATATTCCTATTTCGAAAGTAAAATATATTTATTATCTAATTCCAAATAGGAAACATATAAAAGTACTGTTACACAAACAGTAACCAAAACCGGCTATAAAACCAGTATTTTGGGGGGAGAGGCTGTGTTGATTACATTGATCTCAGTATTCAACTGGTTCTTATTTTATCGACCCTGAAATGATGAAAGGCAAATCAAACTCCAGTGGAATTTGAAGTAAGAATGTACAGATGGATGAAATGTCGCTAGGCATTTTGCCCAGAGTGCTAAGGATTCTTCTGCCAGTTCACTGCCTTGATTATCTGGAAAATATTGATTTCAAAATTTGGCACAAGGCCAGCAATTTCAGAATAGGGAGTAAATCAATTACAACAACCTCCAATACTCAGCTGGTACTTCTTTCATCGACCCCACCAAAAGGATGAAACACAAAATCGACACTGGTGGGATTTGAACTTAGAATGTGCGGACAGATAAATTACTGCTAAGCATTTTGTCAAGCATACTAAGAATTCTGCCAGCTCACTGCCTTGATTTTCCTGAAAATGTTGACAACAAAAAGACTATACTGCATTTTCTGATATGTTGTTATCGATCATAGATTGGATTTATAAATTTCTAGTGTGAAACTTCAATGACTTAAGCCAATGTCATGAACATTTTCTGAACTATAGGGTCCATTGCTTTAGTTGACTGTAGGATGAGGACACAACATGAATTTAAAACACAAAGAGCTGGAACAAATAACTGAATGATATTTTATTTAATCCAGCATTTTAACAACTTCACTAATTTAATGCCACTCAAAATAATTATTGAAATTGATAATTATGTAATAATTAAAGTAATAATTAAAATTAAGCGTTCAGTTTTAAAGGTATTAATAAAAGACAAAGAAATGAATACTTTTGTCTTCTGACATCAGATTTTATCTGATTAACATATTTAGCAATCAACTTTCCTGAGACCATGCTCCAATCTAAATCATAAACCTACCAATGTATATGAGAAAATGAGAGTGCTGTACATGGTCATTTGACCTGCCAGATTAGCAGCCAAATCTCCTTCAAATCGTAGCCCACCATCTTAGAAAATGTCATCCTGGAGAATGCATACATACATACATCCATATGCATACATATATATACTTATATATATATACATACATACATACATACATACATATATATATATATATATATATATATATACATATATATATATATATATACATATATATGTATATATATATATATATATATATATATATATATATATATATATATATATATATATATATATATATATATATATATATATATATATATATATATATATATATATATATATATATATATATATATATATATATATATATATACATACATATAGTGCAATAGAAATGGGGATTATATTTTACAGCTCTTTCAGCCAAGAGGCAATAATTACTCATTACTTCAGTCCATTGGAGGGATAAAATTTGAATGAGGTATTATTGCCTCTTGGCTGAAACAGCTGTAAGGTATTATCCCATTTCTATTGCTCAATGTTATATATTTTAATAATTACTGATATTTTTATATTTTATATATTATATATGTAAAGCAAAATATGTTATACATGTATGTATATTGTTTTAATTGTCCTTTTAGTAAATAAATAAATTGACATAATAAAATGTCTAAAAGTTGATGAATACCACCTATTGATCCTCTCCATTTTCTTATTGCTCTATAAATTAATGGTAAAATAACTCTTTACCCTCATCCATTTATTACACTCGGTAATGTAATTGTCATACAATGAAAAAACACTTGTGTATTAATAATTGGGTATTCTACCAGCAGTATATTGGATAGATATTATCCTTTAGTTGGTTGGATTCACAACCTCTAACTTTCTTGGAATTATATATAAGTATATATATGTATGTATATATATATGTGTGTGTGTATATATATGCATATGTATATATATATATGTGTGTGTGTGTGTGTGTGTATATATATCTATACACATATATATACATGTACGTGTATATGTATATACTCACATATTATTTGTATTATATATATATATATATATGCAACTACACACGCACACATGTACACACACACAGATATAGATATAATGATAGATGTTACTGAGAGTGTGACAAAAGTAATTTATAAGGAAACATAAAAACACAGGAGAAACAAATGGAAAAACACTCAAACCACTTGTCAGTTGTTGACCAGTTATCATCGCAATTTCAACATCTTCTGACAATATTACTCAATCTGGTGATATTAACAATATGGTAGCAGGCAGTGTATAGATAAGAGAATGTGTGAAATGAACAAGGGAATAAAAAAATAAATATATAAAATTAGATGAGATTGGTAATAGGAAAAATATATACAGTTTTCTGACAGAACAGTAGTTTAAGGCAAATTGTAAGAATGGAGAAAAACACAAAATGAAGCACACACACACACACACATATACATGTATGAATATATATTCACATACACACACACACACAAGCACACACACACACACACACACAAGCACACACATATATATATGTATGTATATATATTCTTTTATTTCTTTTACTTGTTTCAGTCATTTAACTGCAGCCATGCTGGAGCACCGCTTTTAGTCAAACAAATCAATCCAGAACTTATTCTTTGTAAGCCTAGTACTTATTCCATCGTTCTCTTTTGCTGAGCTGCGAAGTTAAGGGGATGTAAACACACCAACATTGGTTGTCAAGCAATGATGGGGGACAAATACCGACACACAAATACACACACACACATACACACACACACACACGCACACACACACACACACACACACACACACACACACACACACACACACACACACACATATATATATATATATATATATATATATATATATATATATATATATATATATATATATATATATATATATATATATATATATATATATATATAATATATATATATATATATATATATATATATATATATATATATATGTATGTATATATAGATATATATTGGCTCCCATGCCAGTGGCACGTAAAAAGCACCATCTGAACATTGTTGATGCCAGTGCCCCCTGACTGGCTCCCATGCTAGTGACATTTAAAAGGCACTATTTGAATGTGATCAATGTGAGGGCCACCTGACTGGCTCCTGTACCAGTGGTACGTGAAAAGCACCCACTTCACTCTCAGAGTGGTTAGCATTAGGAAGGGCATGCAGCTGTAGAAATATTGCCAGATCAGACTGGAGCCTGGTGCAGCTGCTGGCTTTCCAGACCTCAGTCAAACCATCTAACCCATGTCAGTAGAGAAAACGGACGTTAAACGATGATGAGGATGATGTCCAAAAAATAGCCCTTCTAGAAACTGACCACATCCTATGGAAGACATTATCAATCCAATAATACAACCTAAACAAAACAACCCACAAATACATTACACTCTATACAACATTAACCCAGCAAAATAAACTTCCGCCAGCAAGCTAGAGAACCAATGCATTACACACTCAGCACATAATACAAGCAGTACCACGACAAAAGACTGTACCATACCTCAAGAGAAATGTTGTTTTTGTCAAGAAACTCATGAGGGAAGAGAGCTTGCTAACAGGGTACATTGTTATCATGAAGAAACAAATTCTTCACTGACGTTAGTATTGCCTGCGCCGACCCATACGACAGACCAGCAACATGTACAATGTTGTTGATTGTTCTCCGATGATCCTTAAGCACAAGCTGATGAAATCTCTGGCGGTGAAACTTGCAGCCAGTCTTCCATGGACGTTCTTATGCTTTTGATGCACCTGTGCCACTCAAAACATTTTATATGACCCATTGTTTTGTCACTGTAAGCTTGCCGAAGCATGCTCAATGTCTTTGTAATAAACTTGACAAGTTTAACGAAATATTTCACATTGGCTCTTTGTTCCAAATTCCTGTCCATCGCTAGCATAGAAAAAGATAGAACTTTGGTTGTCAATGCTTTTCATACCAACCACATTAGACTTTTAATAAACATGCAACTAATAGCAATTTAAATATCAAGATGATATAAATAAACCCATCCAGTTTGAACTGTTCATATTTAAAATAATATATTCTTCCATACCTTTATGTAAGTATTTCTAAACACTGCTTTGATAAATGAGAAGTTAGTTTATTCCACAAATTTCTTCAAATACTTGATTCCATGTAGGTAGTGTTTATATAGAAATTCTTGACACTGTTTGTATAAGAATATAGATCTAAAATATTAAAATTACATCGTATGGAGTGAGAAAGCAAAAACACACAATGTTGGAAATCTAAAATAAATTTTCTAAATTTTATTATAGTCATCGTGGAACTTATTTGTCAGACATGAAGACATACATACATACATAAACACACACATTATAGCCATTAATTTATTTATCTCTGTTAATATCTAACAATACTCTTTTGTTTTAAATCAATGTCTAGCTTAGGTTTGCATTTTTACAAACCAAAAATACTCAGCAGTAAAAAGTCTTCCAGGATAACAGAATAGAAAAAAAATGTGAATAAAGTATTATAAAGAATGTAAAATACTCTTAGAAACACATTCATATGCATTATGTATGTTATTAATGATTTAAAACACAGCCATGTATCTTGTAATATAAATTTCAGATGTATGGAAAGCATTCATACATGAACATATAATGTTAAAATATTTATGAAATTCTGTTATTTACTATCAGAATCACTAGACATATCTCAATTATCTTGGACTTTGTTAATGACCATGTTTTAATTAATTCTATATTCTGTTGGTTTACTTGTCGGAAATAGAGATGCCAAATTATATCTAATAAGATGACCAGTGTATGCTGATTATGAATGCATTTATATTACTTAAGTGTCTATTCTATATTTGAAATGAAATATGAAGAGTTTCGATACTATGATTAAGTTGGAAACAACGAAATTAGTAAATATTACTGAAACCAACCAGCAATTTGCAGTGTGGCTAGAAAAACTGTACTGGGTCATTAAAATATAAAGTTCAGTCTCAATATTGATTAAATGCACTACAAATTGATAAAATTATCTAATTTCATTTAGGGTTATATTCGATAAGATTTCTCATATTTCATAACTGTTGGTGTCACAGTAATTAACAATTACTATATTTGGATTGAGAAAACAAAATTACATTTTTGTTTATTTTTCATTTTCTTCACCTGTTTTTGTTTATCTAGAAACCAGAGGTTATGGGCACATGTTCAAAATAATTCAGATTAGGACTTCTAATTACTGGTCTTACTCTCGTTCATATAATAAGATTGGACGTATAACAACATGGTATCATCTGAACAAATCATACAAGAGAGAAACTTACTGAAAAATACTTTAATTGCTAAGCTTAATTCTTCATTTGATAAGAGGTAACCAGCAATTAAGTTAAGTACTACTTTAGTAGGTTGGACCTTTTAACATTGAATTGAGCACTAATAAAATCCTGGCACTGTCAAATACATCAGGAGAGTTTCAATCTTCATTGTGGTGGTTCTTCACAATGTTTCTTTTGGCAGTTATCTGGAGTACATAATTACAGACTAACATTTCTTGAAGCTACTAATAGAATCAATACTTCAACCAGAACTTCCAAAATGTAATTCCAAATGTGTTGTTTCATAAAATACAATTTTAGCTTGTTTTCTTAAGATGCAACCATTTGGTCTAAAACTACACACATACACATTTACACACATGTGCATACATGCAAACATGAGGTTATAAACATCCTCACACACAAACGTACTCATACACACTTACACATACTCACACTTGCATGCACACACATACATGCACACACATACATGCATACATATACATGAAGAAAAGTACAGGGAGAACTTGATTAGTAATACCAAAATGGCATTTTACTAATGGCTGAAACACTACTGTTTTTTTGAATTGCAAACAATCTATTTATAAAATATATATTTCAGATTCTTCAAAATGCTGTTGATGAGGGTGGGGAGAGGTTTGAATATGAGATCGAAAACTGTTTTGTAAATTAAATTTATCAATAGTATTGATTTTTTGTTGATATAACAAAAAAGAAAAAAAATCCAGAGGTATAATTAGCAGGTGTGATAGTAATACAACAGTGTTGAGCACGCAAAGATCATTGAGTGGTTTTCATACCCTATTTTGCTGTGTCTATAGCCAAGACACTTAATCCTCAGTAAAACCTAATGTTAAGCAGTGACAGGATGTGTCATGCAAATGGCACCTGCGGTGGTGGCACGTAAAAGTACCCATTACACTCATGGAGTGGCTGGCATTAGGAAGGGCATCCAGCCATAGATAACCAAGCCAAAATCAGACTGGCGTCTGGTGCAGCCTTCTAGCCTGCCAGCCTAGCTAAACAGTCCATGCCAGCATGGACAGCAGACATTAAATAGTGATGATGACGATGATGATGATGATGATGATGATGATGATGATTTTATCTACTTGAAGTTCTGAAGTTCAACTCCCCTTGTGAGTGAAGGTTATAGTGAAAGATAGAGTCTATCAAGGTAACAGGCCCCTAGATATATTACACAAAGATAAAATATCCACTAAAATCTCTACAATGCAATGACTTATATCAGTTTCAGTTAGTATAAGCAAACACTTAACAAATACATAGTACTCACACTCTCTCTCCAGTGATATACCCTTGTCTTTAGAAATACATTAGAGTGCATCCAATTCCTGAGAAAGACAACTACTCTGGCCTTACCAACTATTATATCTCATTGCAGTCACTTCTAATATCTGAAAGGTAATGGAAATAACCATTAACAATGAAGTTCTCTGATATTTTGAATATCTTTCTTCCCAGTTACAAGTGCTATCACTGTTTTTGGAGAGCCAGATCCACTGGAGAGCTACTTTCTTATCACATCAACAAATAGACACACACTTTAGAGAAATTAAATGAAATCAATGTTGTTGCCCTTGGCATCAATAAAGTTTTCAGCTGTGTCTGACATGTGAATCTCTATTCAAAACTAACTTCCCATCTATATGCTCCATCTCTCTCATCGTCTGGATTAGTAGCTTCCTTTCAAATTATATTATCAAAGTGTTTGTTGATAAAAGTCTTCCATCCCACTCTCAGGCAAGTTTGGTGAGCCCCAGCATTTGGTTTTGTCTTCCACTCTGTTCTTCTGTATATCAATCACCTTCGTATCATCATATCCATTCTTATGTAAATCATCCAACCTTTCTTTCCTCCCAAACATTCTTCAACCTTGCATCAACCACATGTTATCCTGCCAACACTAACCATACAATTGTTCTGGGAGAATACCAATATATACTATAACCATTATGAACATTGCTCAACTGATTTTTATCAGACTATCATGATCTAAACTCCTGTAACATTCAATTTTTTCCCCCATGTTGTGTCACTATTTAAATAAATAACTGTCATAATCTGCCCTGATAACAGTTGTTTTCCTTTTGGCACCATTATTCTATTATACACATCTCTGCTCATTGATAAACCACTTATAGCTAATCTTCATTAAGCAGCTTTTTTAGCTGCAGTTCAACCTGGAGTTTAATCAGCAAGTTAACCTGAGCACTAACATGGATGAACATATTACCTTAAGTCATCGGATATCATATATATATTTTCAACATACATACAAGCACACACACACACACACACACACACACAAGCACATGCACACAAACACACACATGCAAATGATAAGAAGGAAACAAAGAAAATTCTTTATATCCTACCAGAACCTTACATATGTAAGGTATGTATATATATATATATATATATATATATATATATATATATATATATATATATATATATATATATATATATATATATGCCTGTAGATGAAAAAAATACTGTAAATGGGAAGTATCACTGCTTAATTTTATTTGTATTTTCAAATATATATATAAAGTTACATGAATGTTAGTTTGACAATTTTTATTCATATGTCAAAGTTATCCAATTTCTAAATTCTGACCTGTTTCCATCACCATTTTACATTACATCTAGACAAATACAGCTGTGTTGAAAATCATGGTCTGATAGCTGAGTGTGGTTGTGTTGATATTACCAAAAGAATTGATATTTCCAATCATGCACTTAATGTTGTACTGTACGTTGAAGATGCTTCTGCATGGTTGGTCAATGCGTTAAAAATAGCAGTGGAAATCTTTCTCAAGCCACAAACTAGCATTGTAAAAGTGTGAGAAATGGGGAATGCATATTAGGATTCAGAAAGATTGAAGAACTAAGTAATGGTCATGACTGCAATGCCTTTGATCAGAAGTTCATTTGATCAAGAATGACCTATAGTTATTTATTATACGACCTGATTTTCTTTTACTGCAGTTTGTTAACTGGAGGACTGATAGTAAAGTAGGGTTCAGGTTTATAGTGAGACAATCAGTGGTAAATTACTTTACTGACAACAAAAGTGACAAGGGGGTTTGTGTAACACAGTGCAGAA
Source organism: Octopus bimaculoides (assembly GCF_046866305.1). Taxonomy (NCBI): domain Eukaryota; kingdom Metazoa; phylum Mollusca; class Cephalopoda; order Octopoda; family Octopodidae; genus Octopus; species Octopus bimaculoides. Next base: position 70,489,896 of record NC_142931.1, on the reverse strand, counting down.
CAAATCATAATTGAAAATCTTTCAAAAAGCGCCAGTTTTTTATTTGATTTTGTCGCTAGTATACATTTATGAAAGCTATACAGACAAATATACATGCACGTGTGTGTGTGTGTGTGTGTATGCACATGTGCATATGTGACTGAATACACACACACACACACACACACACACACACACACACACACACACACACATGTATAAAAACAACTATCACATACATATGTGTGTATATACAAACATGATGTGGTACCAAATTCTATTCACAAAGTATATTAATAGAATTGCCATCACTAGCATTTTTTTTATTAAACTGGATAGCCCTGCTGGTGATAAATTCAAATGTTTAAATGAATTTCTTTCTCCCAGAGTGCAAGTATAATAAGATATTAAAAAAGAAGTATGTTTAGATTAATTATTCCGCTACTAAATATTTTGCTTGCTATATCAGAAGTTATAATGTTGTAAAGCTGAATGAAAAAGATAGGTACTTGGCTACCCAACAACAACTATGCAACTTCAGTACTTGCAGGAATTTCCCACTAGATGGCAAGAATGGATGAGGATAGCTGTGTGAAAAAGTGCCATAGCCTAGTGGTTGAGGGTACCTGGGGAAGAGGTAGACCCAGGAAGACTTGGGATGAGGTGGTGAGAAGACCTGGCAAGACAAGTGAGACCATAACCCGGGGCCTTTACCAGGGGTGTAGCCAGCCCATTTATGTTTACCTTTCCTTCTTTGGACACAAAACCCTGCTTGCGAAGACCTGTTGAGGCAAGTGAAATCAAAATCAAAATCAAACCAAATTCGAAGACTGGCATCCATGGCAACCTTCCTTCATTGGACACTAAACTCTGTTTGCGAAGACCTGTTGGGGCAACTGAAATCAAAACTGAACCAAATT
>NC_142931.1:70358997-70483997 GCF_046866305.1 Octopus bimaculoides | reverse complement strand
CCAACATTTTAGGCAGGACCCTTTTTTTCACCGAAGATAAAAGAAGGGAAATATAAGAAAGATAGTATTGACTATGTCTGAGAAACAAGCCATTTATTGACTATGTTTGAGAAGCTGACTGGAAATAATGAAGAATGGAAAACAGTGTGAGCTTGTAAAGATAGACAAGAAGAAGTAGCAGGATAGAAAAATGATATAGATCTTAGTTTTAATTTATGTTTTTTAACTTTAGATTTTTCTTAGAAATATGTAAAATTTATATCACTATTTTTCCCCTTCTTTTATATATATATATATATCATTGCTTTATGCTTCGATAATTCTTTAAAAGTCAGTAAAGTACACATTTGACAAACTAGCACAATTTATACAAGAGAAAATATTTGTGTGTGAGAGAGAGGGTGTGTGCATGCACGTGTGTATGTGTGTATGTATGTGTGTGTGTGTGTGTGTGTTTGTGTGTGTGTGTGTGTGTGTGTGTTCACATGTGTGTAAGTGACATAAATCTAGAGAAAACTATCTGGAGGGTGGTGTTTCTTCACAAAAAACTTAATAGTGCAATAATATCAACAATATAATTTTCATCATTTTTCAGTGTTTTAGATTTTTACTTTTTTGAGGATTTTTTTTCGTCGCTAATACTTTCCTGTCTTCATTCTGTAATCATATTTAAGCTTAGCTGAAGTAAATAATAAAAGTGCACTGACACAAACAAACAAAATTAAAAATTAATGTCCTAATATAATGTCCTGACAGTAAAACCATATATTCCAATCAGTTAAAAAAATACACTCAGCAGCTTCTACTATTATTTTTATTCCAGATTTTATCTTTATTACATGTACAAGAATTAGCATACACACGCATGCACACACACACACACACATCATCATCATCATCATCAACCTAGTTAAGGATTCATTCAAAGTGTGTGTGTATATATATATATATATTAGGCTGTCAAGAAATTTCTTGTGGTTTTTAACCTTTAAATTCAGATACACATATCTCGGCACAAACAAAACTTCATTAATCGAAATAAACACCATCAGAATCAACACACTTTTGCCAATGCGAAACAAGTTTATTTAAGCCAGTAGCGTAAAAATCCCGCGTTCTGGTGACGATGAAGTCGTTGAAGGCGTGTTTGGCATCGTTTTGGTTTTTGAAGCATTTCTCACACAGGAAGTTGTCGAGATGCTTGAAAAAGTGGTAGTCGGTAGGCAAGAGGTCTGGTGAGTATGGCAGATGAGTCAGAGACTCGTAGTCCAATTTGTTCATCTGCAGGGTCAATTGTGCAATGTGCAGCCGAGTGTTATCATGGAGAAGTATTGGTCCTTTTCTATTGACCAATGCTAGCTGTTGTTGTCGGAGTTTCTTAAGCATTTCATTCATTTGCTGACAGTAATTCTCCGCCATAATGGTTTTGCCTGGATCCAAAAAGTTGTGGAGGATGAGACCGGCTGCAGTCTCATCCACTACGCCATATGCGTGTGGGCCTATGGTGTAGTGGTTAAGAGCACAGGCTACTAACCCCAAGATTCCGCGAGTTCGGTTCCAGGCAGTGACCTGAATAATAATAATAATAATAATAACATCGAAGAATACCGTAGGAATGAGAACCCAGGTTCGAAATTTCCCCAAGATACCTTATGAAGGCTGGCGGGTATATCAGCCGAAATGTTGTGTCAACAACAAACAAGATGAGGACAAATATCCATCAATTGTAAATGATGTAAATGATGTACATAATTCCTCATCTCTTAAATATAGAAATGTCTTGGCTGTTTTCACTAAATCGTGCTAACTACTTTATTAGTTTCAAAATTAATTGAAAAAAAAAAAATAAGTATGTATTTCTTTAGAAATATGGTCCCCAAAGTGTTAAGGTGGATGGTGACAGTGAAGGAGTTCATAAAAATTTAATTTAATAAGTATTATTGCAATAGTTTTCTTGCAGATGTTATGGAAAAACTCTCAGGAATTCAAATCTTAGAATATCTTTTCAATCATATTTCTATACAATGCTTATGAATTTCAAATAAAAATTTGAAAATAATCAAAAATTTGAAAATAATGAAGAATTTGAAGAAAATTTTAGGAAAATAACTTTTTCATTAAATTGGTACAAAATATACTGGAATATTTCAAAAGACTGTGCATCATAGAATCAGTCAAAATTTGATGACAAATGCATAACTAACCTAAATATGTAATTGGTTATTTGCTGGTTTTAACATATAATCATAGATTAGTATAAATTACTCGCACAAACATTAACAATTGTAAAATATGTTGGTTACACAAAAGGACTTATATAGACCCAAATATGACCATATAGTCTTTTATTTCTTTCAGTGATTTGACTGCTGCCATGCTGGAGCACCACCTTAAAGAGTTTTAGTCAATTAAATCAACGCCAGGACTTATTCTTTGTAAGCCTAGTACTTATTCTATTGGTCTCTTTGGCTGAACTGCCAAGTTACAGGGATGTAAACACCAACATTGATTGTCAAGTGATAGTGGGAGAAAAATCACAAACACAAAGACATACACACATAAATGTACACAAACATATTTATACTTGTCTCCCTTGTTAGCCATTAAGATAGTGTTTCTGTGGTGATCGTGGTGCTTTGACTCTTATTTCTAGCAATGCTGGTACTACTTAGTACCCTTTGTCACCTTAGTGACGTCTATAAATTTGCCTTTTGACTGTTAAATTGGTAATAATCCACCCATATTTTCACTTTTACTATTTTTGAAATCAACATATGAGTTGATCGGATTTCTTATAAGCTGACAAAGTGAGTTGAGTTTTACCCTAAGACTGGTAAGAGCCACTGATGAGAATTAAGATGCTCTGCATCAAAATTTGAAATCACTTGGTGATCTGGCTGTGTCTGCTAGGGAGCTTGTCTTCCTTGTCAGTCATTAAGATAGTGTTTCTGTGCTGATTAAGTTGTTTTGACTCTTATTTCCAGCAATGCTGTGGTAGTGGTGGTGGTGGTGGTGGTGGTGGTGGCAGCGGCAGTGATGGTGACTGGTGGGGCAGAAATGTGACCAGTGTGCCAAGGGGTGAAGAGCTTGAAAATGTTTGGGAACCCCTGCTCTCCAATACGAAAGCTGTTCCTCTTTCTCTGTAATACTTTAGCTTCTCAGCATAAAGCCACCCCCTTATTACTATGCAGCCACTCTGTCAGGTGACTTTTCTTTGTTTTGTGAGTTATTTGGCAACTTCACTAGTATTGGTGCCACCTACAAATGATCTAATACATTCTGTATGGTAGTTGGCAATTAGGAAGGGTATCAGTTATAGAAACTATGCCAAAGGAAGCACTGATGCTCACCCCAGCCTTCTAGCGAGTTGAATCCCATCCAAAATCCAACCCATGACAGTATGGAAGATGGACATTAAATGATGATGATGTAGCTCTAGATAACTTGGATCTGAAATAAGATTTCATAATGCTTGAGGCTAGTACAGCTTTGATTATAGATCTGCTCAATCAGAAAGCTGACCTGAAGTTAAACAAAAGAACAGCAGTAGCAGCAGCAGTAGAACTGGTAGTGTCATTAGAGTATTAGACCAAATGTCTTGCAGTATTTATTCTGGTTCTTTACATTTTGAGTAAAATTCTTCCCAAGATCAGCTTTGTCTTTCATCCTTCTCTACTTTATTTAAATACCAGTCTTGGGCAGTGAGTGGTTAAGGGCATTTAGCTCATGATCATAAGGTCATGAGGTCAAAAACCGTTGGCATGTTGTGTCCTTGAGCAAGACACTTTATTTTCACATTGCTTCAGTTCACACAGCAGGAAAAGATGAGCAATACTTGGAATCTGGAGGGTCAGTCTCGTCACATTCTGTGTCATGCCGTATCTCCATGACACAGAATCTCCCTGCATTCTGTGCCATGCAGTATCTCCTTAACTATGCTAAGGAGACATGTGTCTGTGAAGTGCTCAGCCGCTTCCATGTTAATTTCACAAGCAGGCTGTTCTATTCATTGGACCAATTGGAACCCTTGACATCATAACTGGTGGAGTTCCTGTCTCAGAGAGTAGACTGACATAATTATTTGACATTTGAGCAGCACATGTGGTATTTCTTCCAATTCTTAATGCTATGAATTCAAATCTTGCTATGGCCTACTTGTCTGATATACTTAATCCATCACCTAGTTTAACATGACCTAGTTCCTCATGAGCCTTTTCTGGGTACACTCTGTTGCAAGGATTTGGTCAAGTTTCTTCCTCCTGACAGTCTTGGAGGTCCTGTAAAGAGACATAGGCACTGACTAAGCGATAAAGAAACAAAAAACTTTACATTTGTTTCCCTAATAGACTGCAGCCTTATATTAGCATTATATCATGTATTGTATCCCACATTCACTAACTTAGTCTGTTTGAGATATTGTTTAGTGTTAGTCAGCCCTAAGTAATCATGTCAATGAATAATAACTTTCCAACCTTAATTAATTTGCAGTTTTGTACATCCAGGACTACACCATGCAATGCATTCTTCTATTAGAAGAACACATATGAGAGTAAAATGTAATCTGAGTTGTTCTTTGGCTGATATTTTAACCAAATAATGGCCCTTTTGTTGGCTCATCCCTCTATTTAAGTTCCTGAGGTCATAGTTTATGTTATCATCACTTGAATATAAAATAACACCTCTGAAATGAGCTGATGAAGAATCTTCTATGGGGTCACTCAGTTTACTGAAATAATAGCTAAATCACCAACAATCACACCTTACAAACTGAAAGAGAAGAAGTAAGGGTATGTTAGATAACATAATCCTAGCTTGTGGATCATCACTTGTGGGAGCTGAGAAAGAGAAAATTCTATTTTCTGTCAATCAATGTGCACAAATGTAATGTTCCATCTTTGGATATGCTAGTCAATTCTGAGATAATATTTCATTATTATATTGTTTCTATTTAATTAATAATCCCTCTTTTCATGGAAAATTTGATCTGTACCAATATTTCTCATGTACTTGATGTGAGTTTCAACAGATTTTAGTAAGTGTCAAAGTGTTTATATACTGTATAATTTTAGCATTGATTTATTGCTAATAGGCTAAAGAAGGGCATATATATTCCATTATTGATTTATGAATTAAAGCAATACACTTTATGCACTTAATCAATAGGATTGTTAACACATAATCAATTCTATAAAAATTAATGACAATAATTTCTGATTTAATTAATTACATATTGATGCTATTCAACTTCTTATCTTTTAATTATTAATAGCTAAGCCACTGTTAACGAATTTAATGCAAGAAATATTAAAAGAAACTAACTAGAAATAATTATGCAATGAGGAAAAAAATTAGTTTTAGTCAATTACTAATATCATTTTAATTTTAATTTAATGACTAATAAAATCAAAATAATATTAGTCTGTTTTACCTCACTGCATAAATTTTTCTAGTTAACTTTTTAACGTTTGCTGCATTAAAATGTTAACACTACCTTAACTATTATTTTTCTTGCATCTCTAAATTCATTAGTTGTTAACTTCAGACATTAAAATATTAGCAATCTGTTGCTAGTGATTCTTTTCTGTCTTTTGTTTTTTCTTTTTTCTTAATTTGTATGCCATCACCAGGAACTGCTAAATAAAAGCAATAAATAGCTAAATAATTTAGGTTAGAGGCTATTATTATTGTTGTACGAGGTGATCAGCACTGAGTCAGATCTGGTTGAGTAAACCTAAGATCAAAGATCTGTTCAACTATAACCATTCCATCGTCTTAGGAATATATTATATGTGCCTTCTTTTTAAAGACATTTGGGTGTAATTAAAATGCCTTTGGCTGCCATTTCTTGCAGGCTGAGCAAACATATAGCAGCTCCTCTATTGGCTTGATAAAATAAGAAAGATTAGAATGATAGTAATAATTATAATCATTACAAAAATTATTATAACTGATGGTGATATTACCAACGGTATGTTTGCTTTCTTTTGTTAGTTTTTTATAGTTATGATTATGATTATATGAGAAAAAATTACTTGGAAATGATAAAAAACAAAGAAAAAGAAAACGAGAAAGAATCCCAATTGCTGAAACACAAACTTTTAAGGAAATTGCTTATTTTGAATTAACATTATTTTCTTATTTCAAGACTGAAATAAGAGACAAAAAGAAAAGTCTTCTATTTGTTATCTAGAAGAGAATAAAGAAAAAAAAAAGAAAAAAAGAAAAATAGCTTCAAATTGAAGCATTAAACCAAAAGCTAAAGATGAAAAAAAAAAAATGTAGGAATGACATAACCAAAAGAAATTTGTTCTGTTAGTGTTATTTGAATATTCAACAAGTGAGCCAAGACTCAGAGCATCAATTTATATGAACTGTTAAGCACATAGCACATATACATACACGGTATAGTGGTTTGATTTTCTAAATCACTAGAGTATATTAGTATTATGCAATGATTTATCATTGCATTTGTATACAGTGACAATAAAATTGAATTGAATTGGTTGTTTCTTCAGTGCCCATAAAGTGTGTGTTAAAAAGGAAAAAAAAGAAAATTTCATCAGGATTCCACAGATGGACAAGAATGAACCCATTACGATCTGGTTTACTTTGAAATGGGTATCGTATCCACAAAAGTATATAGCCATACATATTTCTTGCTAAATTGCTTATTCAGTGTTATTTTAATATTTTTTCTTTATTTATTTTATATTTTAACAATGTTAAAAGCTTCACAAAGCATTGTTATATGACTTACTTTTTGTCTTTTTTTTTTGGTTTTGTTTTACAACATAAGGTCTTTGAAGCAGGCACCAAATTAACCATAGTTGTTATTTCTATTCTTCTTATTTTCATTTTTATTGTTGTTGCTGTTTATAGTTTCCCCGTGTTTCTCCAACCAACCCCCTCATCTCCACATCCCATCATTGGGGATTTTATTAGATATAATTCCATTCCATCAGGCAAGCGGTGAGAGATTGTAGCTTTGGTAAGTTATATTCGGTAGGTAACATTAATACTGGAAGATTTTTTCATGCAGAAAGTTTAATTGGCAAACCAGAGAATCTGTGCATCAGTGCAGAATGGATAATGTGATGCAAGCTTTGTAACAGCAAGGCATAATACTGTTCGTTGAGTGTTAAAAAAAAAAAAAACGACAACAATGGAAACACAATGGCGTTAATATTTCTTTTTGGAAAATGTATGAGTTTGAAGATGATTTTTTTTTCCTCAATGAGACAGTATGTTGAGAAACTATATTTGCCACAGACATAGATAACTTCCTTTCCTTTATATGTTTTGCTTTTTTTTAAATATCTGCTATTCTACAATAGAATAGAAAAAGAAAAGGTATATAGCTGAACATTAGTTTTACTGTTTTAGCAAGTCATATTGATTGAACGACTAAGATAAGATACAATTCTCAGTGAAACACTAACTGGGGGTTGTGTGCTGGGCTTTTTATGAAAATATTTTGACAAATCAAAGTTGACAAATCAGCAATAATTTATAAGGATGTGTACTTAATGATAGATAACTTCCATCATGTAAAGCACAATCAGTTTATTTCAATGAATGTAAGCTTTATAGTTATGTTTAATCACAGATACAGATTTTTATTGCCATACTCTGGGGAGAGTCATGTTTATATCATTTAAACACACACACACACACAAATGTACAATGTAAATACACGATGACGACAATGATCACCACCAATGCAACTATGTTAATCGTTTTTGAATACTGACAATAATTGGATATGTTTACAGTAAGGGAAATAACTACTGTGTTATTCCTTCATTCACAAAGGCTGAATATTCTCTTGTTTGACTTCATTTGAAGCTGCATATTTTCTGTGTTCCAAAAGCACCAACTAGATTTAGTACCTAGGATTATTCATGCTGCGGTCATTGTCCCATTTCATCATATGCCCAAAGAAACACAATCATTCATACCATCATTCTTTTTGATAATCAACAGAATATGTTTTCCATCATATTTCTGAAATTTGTTAAGTCACATTTAACAAACCTCTCTCTCCATATCAAATCATTTTGGATCAAATTTCTTGCAAAGTATATGTGTGATATACATACAGGTGCAGACATGGCAGTATGTTTAAGTACATTGCTTCCCTATAACATGGTTTCAAGTTCAGTCCTATTGTGTGGCACATTGGACAAGTGCCTTCTACTATGTCCCAAGGCATAGTTGAAAATCCATATAGTTGTAAATGCTGCTTGTCATCAATTTCCACATAAGTGGCAAAACAATATTGGTCAAAAATTTCCTACCACATTTCCTTTATTTGGATCCTTTTGACACAATACCATTCTACCTTTTGTCGTCAAGGCTGGCACCTGGATCACATTACTCATCATTTTGTCCATCTGTCTCAAAATTCTTTTGTGTAGTACTTTTAAGTTCTTAAGCCAATAACCATGAATCCCATCTAGATCATATGCTATCCAGTTAGGTAATTTCTTGTTCTGATCTCCAGCCATTTATTCAGTAATTCTCAAATTCTCCTACTAATACACTCTTTCTCTTGTTTGAGTGCCCATAATCCCTTCACTTCAGTTTTGTGCTGTTTCTTCTAAGGCCATATGTTCAACCAGAATCTTTTGCTCTCCTCAACATTTGGCACAGCATTTTCAACTTTTTCTTTTCCATTTAGTTTCTGATAAATTCGTTTCTGTCTTGATCAAAATGTCTGTTTAACCTGTACTGCTAAAATCTCTGTATTTCTTCAGTCTATAAACTTTAGTGTTCATCCTCTCTTCCAGTTCCTCAATCACAACTTTGATTCCGTTTCTCTTCACCGCATACTTCTCCAACTCAAAATACTTCTCTTTCTTCCAAAATTCATCTCTTTTTTTCCTTTCTAGGATATTAATGTTTTCTGATCTCAATGATGGACTGCTTTATCCTCATTTTCTACCATAGTTCCTTCTAGATATCTTATCCCTTACCAGTGACTCTAAAGCTTAACTGATGAAATGCCGCTAAGCATTTTGCCTGGTGTGCTAGCACTTCTACCAGCTCATAGAAGTTTGAGAATTATTATTATCATTATTATTATTATTATTATTATTATTATTATTATTATTATCATTATTTCTCTTTATCACAGGTTTTGTTGGAATTCCTGGAGTCTTGCATGCATGGCAGGCATGCTACCTGCAGCCTATGTTACCATGTTATCCATTCTTTACAGCTAATACCTTCCTGATTATTCTGGCCATGCCAAGGAGGCAGAACTTATGTAACAGTTCTTCTGGGCACTCTATTCCAATTTCCTTTATATTCCCCTTGATGCTTTCTGACAATGTTTCCAAGGACCCAACACTAATTGGCATTATCTTCACCTTTTACATTTTCTCTAGCCGGGCTATTTCGTACTTAATAGGGTTGTATTAATCTATCTTTTCACCTCCCTTCTAGACTGTTCATGGATCTAAGGTGTATGCAATATCAACTATACAGCATATGTGGTGCACCTTGTCCACCACCACTAGGTCTGGTCTGTTATGCTCTTGCACCTGATCTGTTTGGATTGGGAAATGCCAGAGGATTTTGCTAGTCTTTGACTCTGCTACTCTCTTTGGATGGTGCTCATACCACGTCTTGCCTCTCTCTAGACCCCACTTTGCACACAGTTTCCAATGTAGCACTTTCTCTACCTGATCATGTCGCGACAACTTGTAGTTTCACGACCATCATCATCATCATTATTATTGTTGTTGTTGTTGTTAGTTCTTTTCCTTCCTTTGTCTTAAGGTTCTTCATAATTTACCTTCCAGAGTTATCATAACAAGAAAATATTAAATGCCTTTTCACTGTCAAACTGTAATGCAAAATGTTTGACGTAAAAGGCATTTTTAAATATTCTTTACATTTTAGGCATTCAAGACATGCTTTCACAAATATTGTGTACATTAACAATGTTAAAACTGCCATTTTAACAATCTGTTTGGTGTCTTATTATAAAACATATATTTTTCCTTTCCAAAGATCTACATCCATTTCACAATGCAACTATAAACACCTGACTTCATCATTTCAAAACACACAAAAGATTCAAGACAATGAGAGAGCTTGTATGCGGTTGCTTGATTAGCTAAAAGCTACAGCTAAATCATCCTCAATGTATTTTAAAAGTAAAGTTGAGACACTGGATAATGGAGTCTGAGATGCACTATGTATGGGTTGATAGAATGGTCACTGCTGGAATGGTTTTGATTGTACATTTGCTGCACCATAACTGACCTTGGGGCAAAACAACATCAACAACAACAACAATAACAAAAGCAGCAGCGACAACAACACAGGAAAAGGTCAAATAAGAAGAGGATCCTCTACACACCTATTCAACCTGCTAGAAATAACAGCAAATTACTTTTGTACACTCCATCATCTTAGTAAAATAGAAAGACATAGATACATAGTCTAAAAAAAATGTAGTCATGGTGGTCATGGTTGGAAAGTCTTTTACTTTTTTGTTCTGATTTTTTCTCTGATCTGGCCTGAAGCTAAACAAATGACAACATTGAATATGTTACTTTATTTTCAATTTCCATCTCTCACAACTTCATTTCCCTCTACTCTGGCTTCTTCTTCCTTCATTGTCTTCTATATCTTGCTACCACTTCCCTTCTGGGATAATTCATATTCACTCTGTCTACTTCATTGTTCTCCAAATAGTAGCTATGTTGATATTTTAGAACACATATTCATTTATTTCTGCAGCATTTTCTTGGTGTTTGCTAAATAATTATAGATGGTCAATATATATAACCTAATCCTGAAGGTATGAGGTCTAAAGGTTAAAACTTTCGGCCCATAATTATCAGGTCATAGGTTCTAATCTTGGCCTGGACCAGTTGGTGCCATGTGCACTCGAGGCATTTGCATGACATTTCATTTCGCATTCCAGCAAGCCATTCACCTGATAATGAGTAGCTGTAGCAGATAGGAGTTAACCCTATGAAAGACTGATATTCCATTCAGTGGGCAGTCACCTAAATGTCTCAGAAACTAGGACATGCTCTTGGCAGCTAAGCCTGTAAACTCAAAACATCAACTTTATGTAAATAATCTCAACTATATTTTTGTTAGTTATCTGGACACTCTGTTGCAAGGCTAAAGAAATTCTAACACAGCACTCATTTCATGCTGCTGCTGCTACTACTGCAACTGCTACTGCTGCTGCTACTACTGCAACTGCTACTGCTGCTGCTGCTGCTGCTGCTGCTGCTACTACTACTACTACTACTACTACTACTACTACTACTACTGCTACTACTCTTCATCAAGCAGCTGCAACTGAAGTGCATTTCACCATGCCACACCAGGAATCACTATCACCTCTCTAGCTTTGTTAGGTCCTACAAACACAGCTGAAAGGTCTTCACCGTTATTAGATGTGGAAACCTGTAATGAACTTCAAAACATCTCACACTCAAATACTTCAAAATCAACGAAACAAACTACCTGCATAGCTTGCACAGAGCGTATTCTTCTGTATAGAACTGAATGTTGGACTATGAAGGAATTTCAAGATCATCTTGATGTTATCTATGCCAAGCCCGTTACATGGGCACTCAAAACATCATATGCCACAACAGAAAGACCTAAGACAAATTCCACTTATCTATACCATTATTGTTCAGTGCAGAGTGGGCTTAGCTGTTCACTGCTATCATGATGGACAAATTGTAATCATGCTGGACAATAAGCCATATCAGATGCTATATTTTGGAGACATCTACACCACTACTACTATGCCACCTACATTTAATATTATTTTGACATGGCATTTAGTTCAAGTAAAATATTATTACACAGGTCAAAGTCATTTGCTATATTCATTCCCATGCACACAATTGAATCTATTCGGCAATATTCCTACTGCATCACAATGGCAAAGAACTAAACTATTGTAATGGAAATATATCAAACAAGATTGGAATAAGGTGTGGCATGTAGCTGGAAGCATGGAAATATTTGAACCACTCTAAGCAACAATAGTGAATTAAGATAAAAGGAAAACTAGAAAAAAAAATGAGTCCATTGTACTGCGATATTTCACATATTTCTTTAAGCCAACAGTAAAGCCATTAGATTGTGACAAGACCTATGAGAAATAACAGCCAAATATCCCTCAATACTTACATTACGATCTTAAATAAAGGATAACTTATTGAATAATATGGTGCTAGAACAGCTAGAAATAGCAGTGAAATAGCTCACAACTGACACTAAACTTATTAAAAAAAGAAAAAAAAAAGGAAACCACATTGAATAATGCATTTCTAGATAGACTCTACATAAAATTTAGACGTGATGGTCATAAATGAAATGCTTTTAATCATTGTTCTACTCAAACAAGACTGATCTGAAGTTGAGGAATAACAACAACAATAACAATAGTATCTACTCCATGTATTTGTACAGTAGTAAACTTCTCTTCAAACAAACATATACAAGTACAGCTTTTGTTACCAATACCCAATCAAAGTAGGGAATCAAACAATATATCAATCAATGTTGTTGTATTATTGATGTGACTTTCGTTATAACATTGTTGTTTGCTGTCTTTCTTTTATTCCTAGTTTTGTTTATAGTAGTCTTGAAGATTATCAACACCAACATGGTTTTGTCAGTGCTGCTAACAGCAAGCCACTGTTAATATGGTTTAGCAGTGTTGTGATTGATTTGTATTAATGCTCACTTGATCTGCTCTAAACTATTTCATTCCTCTGCAGAATTTTCACATCAAAGTAGTCATTTATTTCCTCAAACATTCGTAATTAAAAGGCTTCAATGTCAACCATCTAGCTTCTTGCTTTGATCTTGTATTTTTACTATCATTAGCATTTAAACAATTCATCCTGTTGTTCATCTCTCTTGGCCACCAAGTGTAACTTTAATTATTTTCCTTCTTTGGGGTTTTGGCTGTCATAATTCTCTCATACTGCTATAACTAATATGAGAAGTCAACAAACATCATTGTTGAATATCTTTAATGCAAGAGGACCCCGACATTTTTAGAATGAATAACATGTGTTTAAACTCTGAAATCTTTGAACAGCAAGTCCCACCTCTCCAAAAGTGGGGTAGAATGCTGACCAACTGATCTTTGAATAGTGTTCTCTGAAATGTGTAAGTCTGTTTAAGTGTAATCGATTGGATCTACACAGTATCAACAATATTAATAACTGTGCTGTTTTGAAGGTTAAGGAAATATAAGTGTGTGTGTGTGTGTGTGTGTGTGTGTGTGTGTGTGTGTGTGTGTGTGCATGTGTGCGTTAGCATGCATGTGTGTGCTTGTATGCAAGCATGTATATCTGCATATCTCTGAGTATGAGCATGGTAAGCTTGGAATATTTTCATCAGCAGAAGATATACCAAATGTCAATAATAAAGATAATATGACAATTAGAATATATACATATATACACATACATGTGTGTGTATGTGTGTGTGCATGTGCATGTGTGTGTGTGAGTGTGTGTAATAGACAATTGTAGATGCTTTTATTTGTTTTATAGTATTTTTTTTTCCATCTGAATTATGAGATTGTCAATAATGTAAACTATAAAAACGTGAATGAGAAAATAACTAAGATGATTGCAAGTAACTCAGAAATATCCATTTCATATCTTCATACAATAAAATATTATAGTAGAGTGTATAAGTTACATTGCAAGTTTTATCATGAGGAAACAAACATCTGGTAATTCTGTGGAGACCCTGATGAAGAATGTAATGAAAAATAGGAGACACTTGTCTTGGACTGTAAAAACAATAGCCCATGGTGGAGGTGGTGGCTGTTTTCATTTTTCTATTGTTTATAGCTTACTATCAATTATGTTTATGGTATGTATAGATGACTTCTGTGATAAACTGTCTAAACTAGAAATGTCTTTAATAATAATAACCTATGTAAATCTAATAACAAGCCAAGATAAGGAGAATAAAACATGAGCAGATTAATAATGATTTATAATGCAAGCACAAGACACAAAATCCTGGGAGTGGTTACAGTCAATCATATCAACCCACAGTATTTGATTGGTAGTAATTTTATCAACTCCGTAGTGATGAAAGTAAATGTTAATCTCAATATTTATATTGAGATTAAGGCAGTGAGCTGGCGGAATCATTAGCAGGCACAGCAAAATGCTTTGCAGTGTTTTGTCTGTCATTATGTTCGGAGTTCGAATGCTACCAGGATCGACTTTGCCTTTCATCTTTTTGAGGTTGATCAAGTAAATACCAGATATTTACATTATTTACATTTGACGGTTATTTGTCCTCATCTTGTTTGTTGTTAACACAACGTTTCAGCTGATATACCGTCCAGCCTTCATCAGGTGTCTTGGGGAAATTTCGAACCTGGATTCTCATTCCTAGGGTATTTTTCGATGTTATTATTATTATTATTATTATTATTATTATTGTTATTGTTCAGGTCACTGCTTGGAATCGAACTCAGAATCTTGGGGTTAGTAGCCTGTGCTCTTAACCACTATGCCATTTGCATGTGGGGTGATACAATCGAATTAAACCCTCTTCTTAAGTTAAAGGCCTTGTGCCAAAATCTGAAACCAATATTAATGTAGAGATTAACTTAAATAAATATTGTAAGAGACTTAGCCTCAGGTCCAAATGACTATTCCAAACCACCATCCACATGAGCAGGTAATAAACTAGGATAAGATTGATTACTGGCATTAGTAAAACCCAGGTAATTTTGGAAAGTGTTGTAGCTGAATAAATTTACTTCAATGCTTGACAGATACTTTATTTGCAACCCTAGAAAATTGAAGTTAGTGGTGACCTTGGAGGGAATTAAACTTACAATATAAAAGTCTACTTAAGGACATTCGTTTGACATTCTAAAAGTTTTGTTAATCAATCACTTGGCAAATTAAAATAATATTAATGACTACTTTTCAAGTTAATATCAATCAAAATGGCTTGTGATCAAAAACATTCAATATGTGACCATCTCTCTGAGAGAGTGCTATCTAATATCTTCTGTCCTCTTTTTAGAAATCATAGAGTATTGGGGGAGACACAGCAGGTTTTTTCCTAATAAAAGTAGAACAACTTCTTGAAAACTCCCTATAGTTTGATACTTCTAAACCACTTGCTCTCTCTAGAGCACCTCTTTTACCCTTGTAGCAACTTGTAATGATACTGAAGTAGGAGTTATTGGATGAAACACCTTCCCATATTATTTGATTAAATTATTTACATGATTATCAGTGATGAGCCAGAAGCTTTCTACCTTCATGCCCTCAAGTACTTTATTTACCACACTATTGTCATATTGAATTGTATGATCAGTCTGAGGTAGCCCCTCTTCATCATATGCAGCTCCCATTTTCAGGAGACTTTCATAATAGTACTCTCATGCCTCTATCTTGTCATCAGCAGCAATAGCAAATCATTTTGGACGTACTTCTCAC
Organism: Octopus bimaculoides; assembly: GCF_046866305.1. Lineage (NCBI taxonomy): Eukaryota > Metazoa > Mollusca > Cephalopoda > Octopoda > Octopodidae > Octopus > Octopus bimaculoides. The sequence continues at coordinate 70,468,515 of NC_142931.1, read as the reverse complement.
ATGTCTCTGATTTTCATGTCATACAACAAATAAAAATCTATTTTTTCTTGCTTCTCTCCTAGTTAAGCAAACCTGAAATTTGGTTTCCTTCCTAGCTTCTTTATAATGTTTTTCACTACCACCTTCCATCCATATTCTCCAAGTCTATCTCTTAACTTTTACAACTCTATATACAGCATTATTCCACCACACTACATCACCTTCACTTCAGCTGAGACCTTGCACTAGCCTTATACCTGTTTGTAGCCCTCAGCATATTATCTTGTAGGAATTTCCAGTTGTTGTTTCTTCTATTCATATACAACAAATTCTCTTTAGAGTCATATGCTTCACTTAAAATGTCTCTAAATTTATCAGATCTTTTGACTTCCGTGTCTTACTTCATGTTGTTTCTTGAGTTGCCTAGGCTAGACTCTGATGTCACTAGCCTCTAATTTATGTTGGGTAGTAGATTCTTTCATAGGAAAGGTTCTGTTATTTACAATGGCTTGTCTGTCATGTCTCCTAGTGAGAATGAAATCTATCTGACATGCGTAGTGGTTAGATTGGTAAATGATGAAGTGGCTGTTTGGTTTCTTGAAGTGTGTGCTGCATATTGTTACACCAGAAGATCATTTCTGGTATTATACTCATAGCCTCACTGGGCACCGTAAGTCATTGTGGTTCTTGACCACCAAGTCCATTAATGTTGCTATCCATGTTATTGAAGTCATGATCAGTCAATGTTGAAGCTCTCTGAAAGAGAGTCTCGTAGAAATTATACACATATATATGTATATATCAGAAGCTAAAAGAACCTGTCGCACGTGCGTGCATGTGTGTGTGTGTGCCTTTGTGACTGTGTTTACTGCCACTCCCACATGACAACCAATGTTAGTGTGTTTTATTTATGTCCTCATAACTTAGAAGTTCGGCAAAGAAACAGATAGAATAATAGCAGGCTTTAAAAAAAGATCTTCAAGGTAATGCCTTAGCATGGTCGCAGTCTAATTATTGAAATGAGTAAAAAATAAAAGAGAAATATGTATTTGAATTTAGAGTTTGATGCAGCTCTGTAATGTCCACGTGTGTAGCTGAACACTTTTAGACTGCATATGTTACTTTAAGAACATTATTTTAAACATGCAGAGTGTTAGTAAATACTGTATACTTCAAAGTCTGGCAAAACAAATCACCCAAGAATACAAGAACAACAAATGTCAATATTTCATTGTTATTTTGGCTCACCAGTGTAATATGCTTGATATACCCTCAAAGCAAATTCAGATCACTGGCTTGAAGTATAAACAAATAGAGTTAGTATTTGTTAATACTCTTTATCTTTAAAGGAACCTTCCCTGGATGAAATACTACAACCTAAAAACATTTAACAACATAAACTAAGTATATGACATCGATAATACATGCATACCTACATACATACATACATATATATATATATATCTATACATGTATATATATCTATATATATGTATATATGTATATATATATATATATATATACTCTCAATCCATTATCTCCGCTGACATACTACGACGAAGTCTCCAAGATGCAGTTAAGATAGAGATTTTTATTTATTTACGGCCTCAAACATCTCATACCTTCGCGCTTTAGTTTGCCCTCTATTATTTATCTTGTTTCTCTCCATGAAATTCAATTGAATTCAGTTGTTGTCTTAAATTCATACTTATTCATTTTCTAAGCTTCCTAAATTCATGCTACGTTATATTCTATTCACCTAGAATTCATTGCTCTTTTAAAAATTACGATTTATGCATTGTTGTCTCTCAAATATTTAAAATCTACAATTAAGAGCCCTATCTACTCGCTGACGGTAACCCGCCCTCCCCCCCCCCACCGGAGGTTCATTCATCTGTCATCCTGTCATCCTCAGCTGTCTCCTGGAACCCATCTAGTGGCCTTGGCCATCCTCTCCCCTACCTTTGGGTAGCGCATTAAGTTTGAGAAATGTTTGCAGGTTGTAGGTACTGTTTTGCTTATGAATTCTTCCAATTGCAAGTTTTCTTTTCAGGTACACGACACCGCTTTTCCCCTTCCCAGGCTACAGGCCCACACCCCCAACACTCATACTGTTAGGATTGGCACTCTCAACGTCGGCACGCTGAAAGGTAGATCTGGTGAAATTGTTGAGATGCTTGAACGGAGACGCGTAGATATGTGCTGCATCCAGGAAGTAAGATGGAGAGGAGGTTCTGCGAGGTTCCTCACAGGCAAAGAACACAGGTACAAGATTTTCTGGGCAGGGAACACTGACGGGGTCGGGGGCGTAGGAATACTTCTAGCGGAGAAATGGGTGGATAAGGTAATCGAGGTCGTTAGAGTAAGTGACAGAGTACTTAAGATCAGACTAGTGCTTCATCATAGATTAGCTACTGTCATCTCAGCCTATGCACCTCAACCGGGGCTACCAGATGGTCTGTAAGACCAATTCTATGACACCCTCTTGCAAACTACCTCGTCGACGAGTGACAGGGGCCTTCTCTTTGTGGCTGGAGACTTCAACGGTCATGTCGGACGTCGTGCTGGAGGCTTCCATGGCATACATGGAGGCTATGGCTTCGGCTCCCGCAACGAGGAGGGAACCAGACTGCTGGAGTTCTGTGATGCAACCGATCTTATGGTCTGCAATACCAACTTCAGGAAACCTGCCAGTCACCTAGTCACCTACCGCTCCGGCAGACACTCTAGCCAAATCGTCTACATCCTTGCCAGAAATAGGGAAAGAGGGCGGCTTATAGATGCCAAAACCTACCCTGGCGAAGAATGTACCCCACAACATAGATTAGTAGTTAGCGACTTTGGGATCAAGGCAAAATGGGTGCCCAGAATTAGACAGGCTTGGAGGAGAAGGGTGTGGAAGCTTAAAGACCCTGCAAACGGACAGAGACTTAGAGACAAGTTACTTGAAGCATTTAACGAAATAGAAGGGGATATAGCATCATACAACGTGGAAGACAATTGGAGATTTCTGCGGGACAACCTGTTGAAAGCCACCGACCAGATTTGTGGGTGGTGTAAGGTCCCCTCCCGACCCAGAGTAACGTGGTGGTGGAACAAGGAGGTAGACAGGGCTATTAGACAAAAGAAACAGGCTTGGAAGGACTGGAAGAACGGTGGTAGCAGGGAATTGTACCAATGTGCCAGAAGGGAGGCTAGGCGACAGGTTTATTTAGCCAGAGGGGAAGCAGATAAGGAAAGATTTGCCAATGCTCTGCGCCGTGAGGACCAAAGACTCGAGGTATTTCGTGTTGCAAGACAGTGTAGGAGAGAGAATAGTGATGTTGTAGGAGAGAAATGTGTTCGCATGAATGATGGTACGCTTGCATTAAATGAGGTTGCAAAGAAAGAGGTCTGGAGATGCCACTACGATAGATTGCTTAATAAAGAGAATGAATGGGAGAAAGAGAGCCTGCCGTATGTCGACCCAATAGAGGGACCAGCTGTCCGAGTTGATAGTACCAGGGTAGATAAAGCAATTAAGAGTATGAAGACCGGGAAAGCCCCCGGCCCATCAGGAATCACTGCAGAGATGCTCAAAATATCTGGCAGTGTTGGCTATAGCCTAGTCACCCGTATTACGAACCAGGTGATACACGAGGGAGTCATACCCAATGACTGGTGTAGCAGCATCATAGTCAACTGCTACAAAGGTAAAGGGGACGCTTTAGATACAAATAATTACAGAGGCATCAAGCTGTTAGATCAGGTTATGAAAGTTACAGAGAGGGTCATAGCCCAACTAATTAGGGAGCGAATCAATTTAGATGAGATGCAGTTTGGGTTCGTGCCAGGTAAAAGCACTACTGATGCCTTATTTCTAGTGAGACAGTTGCAGGAGAAATACCTAGCTAAGGATAAACCTCTGTACCTGGCTTTCGTTGACATGTAGAAAGCCTTTGACAGGGTCCGCCGATCCCTTATCTGGTGGTCAATGAGGAAACTTGGGATAGAAGAATGGTTAGTGAGAGCTGTGCGAGCCATGTACAGAGATGCTGCCAGTAAGGTGAGGGTTGGAAATGAGTACAGCAATGAATTCCGGGTAGAGGTAGGGGTCCACCAAGGTTCCGTCCTCAGCCCCCTCTTATTTATCATAGTCCTCCAGGCAATCACAGAGGAGTTCAAGACAGGTTGCCCCTGGGAGCTCCTCTATGCTGATGACCTTGCCCTAATTGCGGAGTCACTATCAGAACTAGAGGAGAAGTTTCAGGTGTGGAAGCAAGGTCTAGAACTGAAGGGCCTTAGAGTCAACCTAGCTAAAACCAAAATCCTAATAGGTAGGAAGGTAGATAAAACACAAACCCCTTCAGGTAGATGGCCCTGCTCAGTATGTAGAAAAGGAGTAGGTAGTAACTCTATAAGATGTACCCGGTGCAAGCTACGGACACATAAGAGGTGCAGCAACATCAAAGGCGGTTAACTAGCAAGTTAGTTTTTGTTTGTGGCAGATGTTCAGGTGCAATAAAGACTGTAAACAAACAGGAAACAACTTCTATCTCATTCCAGGGTGAAAAACTAGAGGTAGTCGATAGCTTCCGATATCTGGGCGACCAAGTTAGTAGTGGGGGGTGGGTGCGCTGAAAGTGTAGCTGCTAGAATAAGAATAGCCTGGGCAAAGTTTAGAGAGCTCTTACCCCTGCTGGCGACAAAGGGACTCTCACTCAGAGTAAAAGGCAGACTGTATGACGCATGCGTACGAACAGCCATACTACATGGCAGTGAAACATGGGCTGTAACTGCTGAGGACATACGTAAGCTCGCACGGAATGAAGCCAGTATGCTCCGTTGGATGTGTAATGTCAATGTGAATACCCGTCAGAGTGTAAGTATCTTGAGAGAAAAGCTGAACATTAGAAGCATCAGTTGTAGCGGTACTACTTAGTACCCTTTGTCACCTTAGTGACGTCTATAAATTTGCCTTTTGACTGTTAAATTGGTAATAATCCACCCATATTTTCACTTTTACTATTTTTGAAATCAACATATGAGTTGATCGGATTTCTTATAAGCTGACAAAGTGAGTTGAGTTTTACCCTAAGACTGGTAAGAGCCACTGATGAGAATTAAGATGCTCTGCATCAAAATTTGAAATCACTTGGTGATCTGGCTGTGTCTGCTAGGGAGCTTGTCTTCCTTGTCAGTCATTAAGATAGTGTTTCTGTGCTGATTAAGTTGTTTTGACTCTTATTTCCAGCAATGCTGTGGTAGTGGTGGTGGTGGTGGTGGTGGTGGCAGCGGCAGTGATGGTGACTGGTGGGGCAGAAATGTGACCAGTGTGCCAAGGGGTGAAGAGCTTGAAAATGTTTGGGAACCCCTGCTCTCCAATACGAAAGCTGTTCCTCTTTCTCTGTAATACTTTAGCTACTCAGCATAAAGCCACCCCCTTATTACTATGCAGCCACTCTGTCAGGTGACTTTTCTTTGTTTTGTGAGTTATTTGGCAACTTCACTAGTATTGGTGCCACCTACAAATGATCTAATACATTCTGTATGGTAGTTGGCAATTAGGAAGGGTATCAGTTATAGAAACTATGCCAAAGGAAGCACTGATGCTCACCCCAGCCTTCTAGCGAGTTGAATCCCATCCAAAATCCAACCCATGACAGTATGGAAGATGGACATTAAATGATGATGATGTAGCTCTAGATAACTTGGATCTGAAATAAGATTTCATAATGCTTGAGGCTAGTACAGCTTTGATTATAGATCTGCTCAATCAGAAAGCTGACCTGAAGTTAAACAAAAGAACAGCAGTAGCAGCAGCAGTAGAACTGGTAGTGTCATTAGAGTATTAGACCAAATGTCTTGCAGTATTTATTCTGGTTCTTTACATTTTGAGTAAAATTCTTCCCAAGATCAGCTTTGTCTTTCATCCTTCTCTACTTTATTTAAATGCCAGTCTTGGGCAGTGAGTGGTTAAGGGCATTTAGCTCATGATCATAAGGTGATGAGGTCAAAAACCGTTGGCATGTTGTGTCCTTGAGCAAGACACTTTATTTTCACATTGCTTCAGTTCACACAGCAGGAAAAGATGAGCAATACTTGGAATCTGGAGGGTCAGTCTCGTCACATTCTGTGTCATGCCGTATCTCCAAGGTTCCGTCCTCAGCCCCCTCTTATTTATCATAGTCCTCCAGGCAATCACAGAGGAGTTCAAGATAGGTTGCCCCTGGGAGCTCCTCTATGCTGATGACCTTGCCCTAATTGCGGAGTCACTATCAGAACTAGAGGAGAAGTTTCAGGTGTGGAAGCAAGGTCTAGAACTGAAGGGCCTTAGAGTCAACCTAGCTAAAACCAAAATCCTAATAGGTAGGAAGGTAGATAAAACACAAACCCCTTCAGGTAGATGGCCCTGCTCAGTATGTAGAAAAGGAGTAGGTAGTAACTCTATAAGATGTACCCGGTGCAAGCTACGGACACATAAGAGGTGCAGCAACATCAAAGGCGGTTAACTAGCAAGTTAGTTTTTGTTTGTGGCAGATGTTCAGGTGCAATAAAGACTGTAAACAAACAGGAAACAACTTCTATCTCATTCCAGGGTGAAAAACTAGAGGTAGTCGATAGCTTCCGATATCTGGGCGACCAAGTTAGTAGTGGGGGGTGGGTGCGCTGAAAGTGTAGCTGCTAGAATAAGAATAGCCTGGGCAAAGTTTAGAGAGCTCTTACCCCTGCTGGCGACAAAGGGACTCTCACTCAGAGTAAAAGGCAGACTGTATGACGCATGCGTACGAACAGCCATACTACATGGCAGTGAAACATGGGCTGTAACTGCTGAGGACATACGTAAGCTCGCACGGAATGAAGCCAGTATGCTCCGTTGGATGTGTAATGTCAATGTGAATACCCGTCAGAGTGTAAGTATCTTGAGAGAAAAGCTGAACATTAGAAGCATCAGTTGTAGCGTGCAAGAGAGACGATTGCGCTGGTATGGACATGTGGTGAGAATGGATGAGGATAGCTGCGTGAAAAAGTGCCACACCCTAACAGTTGAGGGAACCCGTGGAAGAGGTAGGCCCAGGAAGACCTGGGCTGAGGTGGTGAGGCAAGACCTTCGTACATTGGGCCTCACCGAGGCGATGACTACTGACCGAGACCTTTGGAAATGTGCTGTGCGTGAGAAGACCCGGCAAGCCAAGTAAGATCGTTGCCAGTGCCCCTGGACTGGTTCTTGTGCGGGTGGCACATGAGATGCACCATTTTGAGCGTGGCCGTTGCCAGTACCGCCTGACTGGCTCCCGTAGGATTTTCGAGCGAGATCGTTGCCAGTGCCCCTGGACTGGCTTGTGCGGGTGGCACATAAAAGACACCATTTCGAGCGTGGCCGTTTTCGTGCGGGTGACACGTATAAGCACCCACTACACTCTCTGAGTGGTTGGCGTTAGGAAGGGCATCCAGCTGTAGAAACTCTGCCAAATTAGACTGGAGCCTGGTGTTGCCATCCGGTTTCACCAGTCCTCATTCAAATCGTCCAACCCATGCTAGCATGGAGAGCGGACGTTAAACGATGATGATGATGATGATATATATATATATATATATATATATATATATATATATATATATATATCATCATATATATATATATATATATATATATATATATATATATATATATATATATATATATATATATATATCATCATATATATATATATATATATATATATATATATATATATGCATGTATATGTATACATGTATATTATATATAGGTGCAGGAGTGGCTGTATGGTTCCGGGTTCAGTCTTACTGCATGACACCTTAGGCAAGTGTCTTCTACTATGGCCTCGGACCAACCAAAGCCTTGTGAGTGGATTTAGTAGACAGAAACTGAAAGAAGCTTGTCATATATACATATTTGTGTGTGTGTGTGTGTGTGTGTGTGTTTGTGTGTTTTTCCCCAGCACCATCGCTTGACAACTGATGTTGGTGTGTTTGTGTCCCCGTAACTTAGCAGTTTGGCAAAAGTGCCTGATAAAATTAGTACTAGGCTTACAAAGAATAAGTCCTGAGGACGACTTGTTCGACTATAGGTGGTGCTTCAAATGGCCACAGCTAAATGACTGAAACAAGTAAAAGAATAAAACGATAAAAGAATATATATATGTATTGGGTCATTCCATAAATAATGCGATTTTTTAATACTTCTATTATAAATCAAAATTAAGATAAACAAGTTCATTTTTTGATTTAAAATATACTCTCCTTCATTTTCTGCAATGTTCTTTCATCTATCTGGTAGACTGGCAAGGCCCCTCTTCCAAAATTCACTTCTCCATGATGAAAAATACTCCTCCAGTACTGTTTAGACCTCATCTACAGAATTCATATATTTTTCATCCAAATGATTTTGAAGACTGCGGAATAAATGATAACCAGATGGGGCAATGTCCAGTGAGTATGGTGGGTGGGACATCGTTTCCCCTTCAAACTGCTCCAGACTTTGGAATTTCATTCTCACGGTACATGGCCAAACATTATCCTGATGGAAGAACACATTTTGTCTTGAAACCAAAGATAGTCATTTTTCTTTTAGTGCTGACTTAAGCTGCTCCCATTGCTTGCAGTAGATCTCTTTGTTTTCGTTTGGTTTAGTTTCGTTTCGTTTCGTTTTTAAAAGTTCAAAGTGGACTAAACTTTTTATATTCCACTAAACAGATAACAACACCTTATGAGGGTGAAGACATTTAGCCTGGGTGCTGGTTTTTCTCTTTACGCTACCCACTGTCTTCAATGCTTGACATTTTCACAGAGAATCCATTTCTCATCACCAGTCATTATTCGGTCCAAAAAAGGTTCATTTGTACGACATGGCAGCAAAGGTGAGCACACATGCACTCTCTGCATGTGATTAGACTCAGAAAGTTTGTGAGGGATCAATTGACCAAATTTGCTGACTTTTCTGATGTCACGCAAGTATTGATGAATGGTTCAACAACAAAATCCAAGCTTCTTTGCTAGTTCCTCAAGAGTTACGGTGGGATTTTGTCCCACCAGAGTTTGCAGGGCGTCCTCATCGAGCACTACAGATCTTCAAGGAGAAGGCTGTCTTCTAGGCTGTAATTTCTAGCTCAGAATTTCTGAGAGCACCGTTAACACTGGCTTATGCTTATTGTCTGATCCCCATATACTGCCTTATTATTCCTCACACTTTCCATTGCCTTGTTGCCTTTGTCACTTCCATTGTAGCTTTGAAAAAATAACTGTTAAAATCGAACTGAACTCTTTGAAACTTGCACTAAGAATAAGGACAAGGTAAAATTACTACCTGCTTTTATGGTAAGCTGATGCAAGTAGTTTATCCTGTCCACTTCTGACTTTTAGTTCATGTAATTAAAAAACTGCATTTTTTACAGGATGAGCTGATATATATATACCGTTGCTATTATGCAAAAGTGTTAAGTCCAAAACGTTGCTTTTACAGAAAATTAAAAAATAGTTTCACCATTCCATTTCTTTTTACATTAGTAACAGTTTCAGCTTAACAATAATAATTTGTTAGGCGCATAGAATCATAACTCCCTGCATGCATGATATTTTCAGTCAGATATATTTTTACAAAACTGTCGTATGTGGAAAGTCTTACACTTCTGAAAAATGTTCAACTATTGTACTACGCTTTGACAATTTTTATATCTTGGCATCTGGAGATACGATAGTTTGACCAAAAGAACTGACTATTGTAAGCAAAACTGAATATTGAAAGAAACACATTTGTCCAAATTTGGACATACAACATTATAACAATGATATATATATATATGCACATGTATGTATATAAATATGTATGTAGATAGATAGATAGATAGATATAGAGAGAGAGGGGGAGAGAGGGGGGGAGAGAGAGGGGAGAGAGAGAGGGAGAGAGGGGGGAGGGGGGAGGGGGGGAGAGAGAGGGGGAGAGAGAGGGGGGGAGAGAGAGAACTAGATAGATACACACACACATATGCATACATATATATATAAATATTTGGGGGAGAGAGAATGGGTGAGAGATACAGAGAGTGGAGAGCTATATATCTATGTCTTCTAATTTTTTAATGTTTCATTCATTTTAGTATTAAGATTACTTCTGGTAATTACTCAGAATTTTGAGAATATCACTCCATGTAGTTCTTATGCAGTGACACAAGGACTCTTTCAAATCTCTGAGTAATAACAGTGAGTAATCTCAAGACTATGCTAAGCAATATCACACTTCTTCTGTATTGAGTATTTTTCACTCTTATTTGTAAACTCAATTGCACATGAACAGAATTATATAAATATTTCACTAAACAAATATGAAGATGGAACCAGCAGAAAATTTATCAAGTGACTGTGTTTAGGTGGAATGAATAGCTATATCTTCATTGAATCCATGTAGGATTTGGACTAATGAGAGATTAATAAGCTTAAACTGACAATTTGGAATGGAAGTCATTACACAACCATTCTTCTTGAGTTCTTTTATAATTTTTTTATAATTTGTATCAATGGTATGTTTTTCAAAATTGTTTGTCACCTTAAAATTTTTCCTACCATGGGACTTAAGTATGGTTTTATAGTAGGAGACACTGAAACAAATAGGAGATATATGTCTCTCTTGTAAGGACACAGTCAGTCTCAAGAAATATTCTTACAAGAGCTTTCTGTTTTCTTAATGGCCAATCAAAGCTGTTCTTATGATGACCCCTGAACTGAACTTCAAATTCTTTAGATTAGAAGAAGGGAGATATCCTTACATCAGATATTGGTTTGATGCTTGCAACAAAATGAACTCTACTAAAGACATCCTGGATGAAGGATTAAATCTACCACCAAAACAAAACAAAGAATAACTGAAAACAATAGGAGTGTTTCTGCTGACAAACTTCTATACTGTTCCAATCATCTACCAAATTTCTCTCGTAAGACTTTTGTCGGCCATAAGCACATGCCCAAAGTGCTCTCTGGTCTGACCAAAAGCAAAATCATGTAGTGACAAATCAAACTTCTTAAACATGCAGCTATGCTTGTACATGTATCTGGCCTAAAAGTGATTTAATGTTGCTGAATAAAATCTTTTCTCTAGAAACAGTAAAATACCTGGAAGGTCTGAGTTCACAAATCTATGAACACAGCCCTGTATCTTATCTGCTCAAATATCACTCCTTAGTTGTGTTAAATACTGAAAAGAAGCATAGAAAAATATTTCTCCTCGATTAAAACTAATATAGTTTAGAAACTAAATTAAACAGTTCATTATTAATTCAACATTTTCTGAATATATCAAATTGATATGAACTTTGAATAACCCATTATCTTTTAAAAACATTCTGGTTTAATACTGATTACAAGATAGTCTTCAACTAGAACTTGTAAAAGAGATTGTACTAACCAATGAAATGAGTAAAGAGTCTACCCAAGCATATGAGGAAGATGTTTCTGCAGTTGTTTGAACTCTAGAAACAAATCTCCATCAAATTATAAAATACTTTTTTTTTATAAATGGACACATTGGAAAATGTGGCAGCACTTATAAACACTGTGTAAGAAAAGAGAGTAGGGTCATAACCAAAACATATGAAGGGGTGCTGAAAAGTTCCTAGCTTTGGGTAAAAGAAAATACAAGAGGATCAGTTAATTATGATTTTATTAAATGTATTCCTCTCTCAAATTCACATGCTCATTGCAACAGTCCTTCAGCTTTTCTAAGCCCTATAAAGGAACTTGGAAGGTTGGGCCTTGAACCGGGCCTTTCACAATACCCTTAAAGATAGGAACTTTTCAGCATCCCCTCATATTTGGTTATAGTTCTACTTGGTTATAGCTACCCTGGGTTAAACAATAAACAATAGAAATCTGTTCATTTTCTTGCCTGTCATATCTGCACAATTTCTCTCCACTATCATGGCTTTTCAACAGAATCTGCTTTCTGATAACATTTCTCAAAATAACTTCTTTTATCTAGAACTCGCCATTAGTTTAACTGATGCTATCACAGAAATAGCTGCAGACACTTCCTAAAGAACTACACACAATATCTTGTAAGCATTTAAGTGCAATATACAAAAGTAAAATCAGTCTAAATTCTCATGGACTTTCTTTGCCAGAAACCTGCATTAAAACTGAAGATCTTATAGGGCTTTTTTTTCTTTTATACCAACATATCTGCAAAGATTTTAAAGTACACTGAGGTCTTTAATCTAGGTGATCTGTGAAAAGAATATAAACTAATGATAACATAGACTTTAATATTTCGCTTTGGTACCATAGATAAATGAAGTGCTAGTTATAATAGTCTTTTCTATTACTGATAAGATGATATCTCCATACATGAGAATAGAAAGTAAGATTGGTAGGACATATTAGTTTAATATTGTCACTGTTAATATACTACCGGTTATTTCTACGTTTTGTGTGTGTGCATATACATATATGTGTGTGTACGTATACATACACATGCATATAGATAGATAGATACATACATACACATGTGTATATATATGTATGCATACATATATGTATGTGTATATATATATATATATATATATATATATATATGTATATATATATATGTATATATATGTATATTTACACACACACATATATATATATATATATGTTTGTATGTATGTATAGATATATTATATCTATGTATATATATAGACTAAGAGAGGGAGAAAGAGCAGTTAAAGCTGAACTCCATGTTGAATGGCTGTTGTTTTTAAAATAAAAATAAAAACAAACAAACTTTTCTCCTTGGTATGAAAACGATGTAAGGTGAGCGAGATAGATGAAGTCTATTTTATTAGTTATTGTGGTCAATACAAAACTAGTTTCATGATTAATGCACAAATTAAATAAATCAATCTATACACACACACACAAAAAAGCATGTGTCACTGCATGTCAAAGTTTGCTCTGGCAAAGCTGAAGATTCGATTGGTTGGAGTCAGTAATCACTATGGATGAAAAGTGGGTACTGTACTTCAACATGAGGTGCAGACGATCATGGTGTAGCAAAGGTCAACAGCCAAAACCTTCGCCAAAAGGATCGCTTGTGCAAAAGAAGGTTATGATATCAGTTTGGTGGGATTGCCGTGGTGGTGTTGGGGGGGGGGTAGGAGGAGGAGGAGGAGAAGAAGACGAAGAAGAAGAAGAAGAAGAAGAAGAAGAAGAAGAAGAAGAAGAAGAAGAAGAAGAATTGCAATTTCTTCTGATTAAGGCAGAAGGTCAGCACATTTTAAGAGTCAATAATGAATGCAGCAAGATATTCTATCCAATGCTCAAATGACTGCACCATCTCACCACTTTGGAATAAATATATGAATTTGGATACGATATAAATAATTACTAACAATGATTTCCTGATCACTATCATAACTGTCTTTAATGCCAATATCGAATGTTTCAATTATATATAATCCGACTGAAGGAATCCAATACACTTTTTCTTTTCTCTTAAGCAAATCAATTTATTGAATCCTAGTTTGCCAATTGACAGTGATCACTTGCCTCATTTTTCATTGCATTATCCAGTTGAGACATTATCTGCAGGGTTTCTTTTCTACTTTGTATTGACTATCTATTTCAATGAAAGTATTATGTATGCATAATCACCATCAATCAGCTTCCAGCGTTGTTTTTACGAGATTCTAAGGTAAATAAAACATTCAGGTAAGTTCTCTAATTTCATATATGTATCATCATCATCACCGTCATCATCCTCATTTAACGTCCGTTGTCCATGCTGGCATGAGTTGGATGGTTTTGACTCAGCTGGAACACTGGAAGGCTGCACCACACTCCAGTCTGATTTGGCATAGTTTTCTATGGCTGGATTCCCTTCCTAATGCCAACTACTCTGAGAGTGTAATGGGTGCTTTTACATGTTTTTACGTGACACTGAGGTGCATTTACATGCTACTGGCATGGGTGCTAATTTGTGTGACACTGGTATCTGTCACTTCTGCAATTTTGCTCAGCTTGATGGGTCTTCTTCTCAAGTACAGCATAATGCCAAATGTCTTGGTCATTGCCTCCATGAGGCCCAACACTCGAAAGGAACAGCCACCTTGCCTCTATGAGGCCCAACACTCAAAAGGAACCCAGCCACTTTGTCTCATTGTGACCTAATGCTCGAAATGAGCTCAGCCACTTTGCTTCTGTCAGGCCAAATGCTAAAGAGGAATTCAGCCACTTTGTCTCCATGAGGCCTAATGCTTGAAAGGAGCTCAGCCACTTTGTTTCCATGAGGCCTAATGTTCTACTAAGACCGAATAATTCTCAAAGGGAATTTAGCGAAGTAACAAAAACGTAAAACGGGCAAGACCAGTGAAAATTACACAAACAAATGCAATTATCTGTAAACATGTTTCGAAAATAAATTCCCTTTGAGAATTATTCAGTCTTAGTAGACACATGACATGTGATCTTCTTCTAGCATATTAGCAGTCCACCTAGTGGCGTCCTTTATATATATTTTTATATATTTTTACACACACACACACACACACACACACACACACACACACACACACATATATATATATATATATATATATATATATATATATATATATATACATACACATACACACACACACACACACACACATATACATATATAAAAATAAATATTTACACACACACACACACACACACACACACACACATATAGATATACATATCCTTTTATTCTTTTATTTGTTGCAGTCATTTGACTTCAGCCATGCTGAAGCACTACCTTGAAGGGTTTTTAGTTAAACAAACCAACATCCCACATTATGACTTATTTGTTAAAGCCTAGTACTTATTCTACCAGGCTTTTTTGTGGAACTATTAAGTAACAGGGATGTAATCACATCAACACCGGTTGTCAACCAGTAATGAGGGGTCAAACACATGCACAAAAACACATTACACATAGAAACATACATACATACATACATACATACATATATATATATATATATATATATATATATATATATATATATATATATATATATATATATATATATATACATATATATATATATATATATATACACCCATATGACGAGCTTCTTTGAGTTTATGTCTTCCAAATACACTGACAGGGATTTGGTTGGCCTGAGGCTATAGTAGAAGACACTTGCCCAAGTGTCACCCAGATCCATGTGGTTGGGAAGCAAGCTTCTTACCACGCAGCCATGTCTGCACACACACACACACACACACACACACATATATGCATACACACACATACATATATATGCATGTGTGTGTGTGTGTATGAGTAGTATAAGATATGGATTCAGAGAATCATGTAGCTATCAGAGAAAGCTGCTTGTTTGGGCATGGCTAACAGTCCACAAAGAAATTTAACACCTGGCTATGTAATGTAGAATATCCATGCAGCTGAAATCAAGAAGATTCAATTGAAAAAATTATTTCATGAGGAGAATATAAACTATAAATGTCAGGAGGTATGGGAGGTGAATATCTCTTTATTTAACCACTTGACATTCTGAGGATTACAGCCATTTCACAACTTTCATCATGTTGCATTCATTTCAGTATGGAAGAAATTGTGCTTACATGTTTGTATTAATATGATTGCTTGGCATCATAGAATACAATTGTATATTCACTGATCAATAGAAATAGAATTTTCTTTATTTGCACTGATTTGTGAATTTACTATAGTACTGTATAATGTTAAACATGCATATTTATGCAAGCATGTGAACATAATTTCTTCCACACTGCAATTAATACAACATGAAGAAGATTACAAAATGCTTGTGATCCTAAGGATGTCATGTGGTTAAATAAATTTATATTCACCTCTTGTATCTCATGAATTTTATAGTTTATATATAAATATATACATATGGTTTGTCAACACAATATTTACATATGATTATTTATTGTTTTATGCAATGTGCTTTGAGATCCAATGTTGCAATATATATATATATATATATATATATATATATATATATATATATATATATATATATATATATATGTATGTATGTAGAATGTTAGTTCAGAACATCTGCGCAACAAAATTACTTCTGAAATAAATAGAATGAATAGAGAGTGAACTGAGAAGTAGTAGTTATGCTCAGCTTTAAGTTTTAATGTAAAATGTAAAATAAAGCATCTCTTTGAAATTATTCCAAAATATAGATTCAGGACTACTACTATTCTTACTACTACTACTACCAAAGCCACCACCACCACCACTACTATTACTACTATTACTACTAATGTTGCTGCTGCCACTGCTACTGCTGCTGCTGCTGATGATGCTGCTGATGATGATGATAATGATGAGGATGATGGTGATGAAGATGTCCTGGTGCAGTACCAGGCAATGGCTCTCATGGCTTTTGATCATAACTGAATGGAAGTGTTATCACGTATATGTTTTGCCTTGGTGTAAAAGATGGGCTACAGCAAATACTCTGCTCAGTACCATAGATTTGTTAGTTGCTTGGCCTCACCCACTTAAGCATTTCCCTTAGTAGCTAATGATATGTGCATCTCTGATCACAACCAGAAGTGCTGGGGAAGCATCATAGCCATGTGTTGAGAGGGATTCTTTGAAGTTTGAAATATTCACCTCTGAAAATATGGGTGTGTCATTCATCATCCTTAAACATCCCTCGTTCAGGGACTTGCTGAATGGTATGGGCTACTAGATCGGAATAAAATTCTAACTGGGTCCCACCTGCAAGGTCCTGCACAGTTTATCTTGATATGGAATCACCGCGTTGCACACATATGGTTGTGATGCATGTGCCTGGTGTACCCTTATCAGATGGGTAGTCATGATGGGTATACTGGGCTTCATATATTTGTACCCCAGTGTCATTTTGATGACATCTGTTGCTCTCTCATTCAGTAATAATAATAATAATAATAATAATAATAATAACAATAGCAATAATAATGATAATAATAATAATAATAATAATAATAATAATTATAATTATAATAATAATAATAAGGGTTTCAGATTTTGCCACAAAGGCAGCAATTTTGGAGGTGAAGATGAGTCAATTACCTCAACCCCAGTGTTTAACTGGTATTTAATTTATCAACCACAAAAGGATGAAAGGTAAAGTCAATCTCAGTGGAATTTGAATTCAAAACATAGCAATGGGCGAAATACCACTAAGCATTTCATCCAGCATGATAACGATTCTGCCAGCTCACTGCCTCGGGGGCCTAGTCAATTACGTCAGTGCCAATGATCAACTAGTACGTATTTTATTAATCCTGAAATGAATATAGGCAAAGTCAACCTCAGCAAAATTTTAATTCACACTCTAAAGGTGGATGAAATGTCACTAATTGTTTTTCCCAGCTTGCTAACAATTCTGCCAACACACCACCTTAATAGTAACAATAATAATAATAATAATAATTATAATAATAATAATAATAATAATAAGCATTTTATCTACTCAAATTCATCCTATGGTTGCAGAACTGTTTCTGGAGGGAAACGTAATCTTCAGGATGTTAATGCACCAATTCACACAACTAAAGTTGTTACTGAATGACACAAGGAGCATTCCAGTGAAGTTGAACATCTTATCTGGCCACCCCAGTCGCCATATCTCAATATTATTGAACATTTATGGTGCATTTTAGGAAAACAAGTAAGGAGTCGATATCTTCCACCATCATCACTACAAGAACTGGAGACTGTTTTAGCTGAAGAATTGACAAAAATTCCTTTGGAAACAATTCAAACTTTATACGTGTCCATACCTCATAGAATTCAAGCTGTAATTACTGCCAAAGGTTATCCTACCCCATGTTAAAATTAATTTGTTTGAAATTTTAAGGTGTTTCCATTATTTTGTCCAACCCCTGCACATACATACACACATACATACATACATACGTACATACATACATACATAAGTATATATGAGTATGTCTAGATATGCATGTATATGCATGGGAAGACATACATAAAGCAAAACATACAAATTTGAACAAAAGTACACTGTTGTTAATGTTGAAATGTTGAAATTCCAATGAAGGAGCCTTGGATCTAGGTTAGAAACCAACTCTTTCCTTATTGACAAGAAATCTGGAAATAAAACTGAACAATAACATATACATATACATATATACATGCATACATACATAGAAATGATTAGTTTATATGATTTTAACCTAGTTACCCTTTGAGTATTTGGATTCATCTTAAATCACTATTATCCATACCTTCATAATCTATTTAAATGTAATTTTAGCTCTTATTATATCATCCACCCAAACAGTTTGTTCCGACACAGCATTCGATTTTTTTAAATTCTTAAATTTTTCATGCTGCTTAAAACTTTAAGACTTAAGGAACTCTTTTATAAATCCTTTACATTAACTCTGATGAGAGAAATAGATATGATTGTTATGGTTGGAATTAACTCACCTATACCAACCTATATCTTCTTGAAACGGCTTTCAGACTTTGCACCTACTCAAGATTCCTTTTAAAATCATTTATACCAACATTCTCATCTATTTGGATTACTACTATACATTCACCATCTGCATATTTTAATATCCTCGTTGATTTTGATATGGACATACAACCTTGAAATTGTATTTATGTATTCACATATTAAATATATTTATAAATTTTTATTTTATATCTTGTGTTTATGAATGCACCTATGTATGCTGTGGAGTATTCTGGTGCTTTGAAATATATTGAGTGAATATGAACACTGACCTTTGAAATTTTTTCTCTTTTTCTTTGTTTTTATATTCCTGAGGCTCTATTAGAGTACTAATTAGTTGTACCATATAAGGGAATAATTAACCCATTTATTTCCTCGTTATTCTACATAGAAATGTATGTATACATACACATATATTCAGATATATGTGTGTATATGTGTCTGTGTGTGTGATGGGATTATTTTAGATTTCATCCACCAGATTCACAAATGCACTTACAAGGCTTTAGATTCATAAGACAAAAAAAATCTTGTTTTTTTTTTCCTAAGCTCCAGGAATTTAAACCAGCTCCAGAGCTTCAAATGGATAACAAGCATTTCATTCCCAAACAGTTCATAATCATAGTAAATTCATCCCACCTTAGTTATGCAATATTAGTACCAAATGTAAATTAATTGTTAATATGAATTATAAACAAGATAACTTTTATGCAGTATCACTATTTGACCATCAGAGACAACTTTGAGACTTATAAACTTGAATTATTCAGGTCTCTTAACATTTCTTTTTCTTTAACACAGTGTTTGCCAATGTTTGCTCTGCTGATAATATAAATGTTTACAACCCCATTAAGTCTTATTTAGTAGAAAAAAAGAAAACCAATTAGTGTATAATGGCCAGTTCTTTTACAAAGACTAATTTAGTAATAATATAATATATTGGAATTGAGTAAAGTGTTCTCCGCTTTACTTGGAAATGATCTCCAGTTCACTTTGCTACGTGTATTTTAATCTTAATGATGTTGATATTGGTGATTATCTCCTAAAAAGTATGTCTTCATTAACTTATTAGCTAATTAGCTTAACTTATTAACTACTTAACTACAGTTGATATTAAATTTATTTCAAATTTATGTTTAGTATGCTATTTCCTAACAGTTCTGTGGGTATCAAATTTTCTAGCTATGAAGTTACAGTTGTGTGTTAAATTTGTTTCACATTTCAATTTGAAATTAAATTTATTAATATTAAATTTGTAAATATTAAATTCGTTTTAAATTTGAGTTCAGTTTACTAATTATCATAACCTTATTTTGCTACTAGGTGGTTTTCTAATTATGAATTTGGGAATTTATGAATTAAATTTCAACTTGGTATGAAATTTGTTTCATTTAAGCATTAATTTATTTTAAAATTTCTTTTTAATTTACCAATTTCTTTAACATGCCCTTACAAGTTTTCCTGGTTATTAATTGTAAGGGATGAATTGTATGTGAGTAGAAACTGTTTGGATAATTTACTGCTGATGAAGTAACCAGAAATTGTTTGATTGGTGCTCAAAACTGGCTTGTTCACATGCCTTTTGAAAACTTGCAACTTCACAGATAACACACAACATTAGTTTTATAAACAATACTACATATATTTTATTCTTGAACCAATACAGCTTCATGTTATGTAAGTATTTAGATAACATGGTAGTGCTGAATTACCAATAACAATCAATCCAGTTAGGACACTATAGAAACATAGTGAAAATGTAGTGAAAATATAGCCACCTGCAACACACCAAGGATAATAAGAACTTAAAATAAAAATTGGGATGTGCTATAGCTATAGATGCATACTACATAAAAGGGAAGTAATTAGCTAAGCTAGAGGAGACTTGAGAAGCTAAGTATGATAGGAATACAAAAATATAAAAAGGGTAGAGAGCCCCTTTAGTCATGAATGACCATGGGATTGCACCTAAAATGTTCCCCTCCAATGTACAAGTCTGGACAAGGTTGTTTATGGAAGACCAACAGTCACCCATGCATACCAGCCTCCCCTCACCATACCACCGATGTTATCCAAGGGAAAGGCAAAGGCCAATACAGCTTTGCACCAGTGATGTCACAACTCACTTCTATAGATGGATAAACTGAAGTGATATGATATAAAGTGCATTGCTCAAGAACACAACACACAAAAATATAGAAAAACAGAAATTATAGTAACCTTTGAGAGCTGATTAGTAATATTAATTTTACATCTTGGCACAAGGCTGGTAATTTCAGGGTAGTGGGTAAGTTGATTACATCGACTTCAGTGTTCAACTGGTACTTATTTTATGAACCCCAAAAGATGAAAGGCAAAGTTAATCTCAGCAAAATTTGAAATTGGAATGTAAAGATAAACAAAATGGTGCTAAGCATTTTACTTGGCATGTTAATGATTCTGCTGGCTTGCCCTCATAAGCGAATTGGTAATATTGATTTCAAATTTTGGCACAAAGCTAGCAAGTTCAGGGGATGGGGTATATCAATTACATCGACCTCAAAACTTAGCTGGTACTTGTTTCATCAACCCCAAAAGGATGCAAAGCACAATTGACACCTCAGCAGAATTTGAACTCAGAATGTGAAGATGGATGAAATGCTGCTAAGCATTTTGTCTGGCATGGTAATGATTCTACCAGCTCACCACCTTAAAGTAGACTAGTAATATTAATAGTGCATTTAGGTTAAAGCTAACAGGTTAATTTTTAATATTGTGTAGGAAAGATATGTTGTACATGTGTAGACATTGTATCATAACATTAACTCATTGGTTCATGAGATTTCATTTTCACCTATATAATAAATATTACATTAATAAGTATAATTGGTGTATATCATTAAACTATTGAACTAATTAGTTGTAAGTCACTTCTCAATATGTTGTTATACGATGACCACAAAAGTACCGCTCTTCCTTCAAATAATATATTAATTGTTAAACTATTAGCTATAAACTTTAGTGCCCTAAAAATCCTACAAGTTAACTCTATAAAATGTAGACCCCACTCCACTGGTTAATAAAATTCTATATTTCCATTTCTCTACTCAATCTTTATTTGATTATACAGGATGTCCCATAATTAAGGCAACAGAAGTTTCGGGCTTTAATAACTATTAATAAATGTGATAAAATATGAAAATTGTACATCATTATAAATGTTTAGTGTGTCTTATTTTTGTTTCAGACTAAATAAATTCAGATTTATAAATTAGATAATGGCTATAGAATGAAATGCAATCATAATCCTCCACAAAGTAGGCAAAAGTAATACAGCTATGGAAAAAAAAAGCTTAAAATCAACCAAACAGTAGTCTCAAAAATTGTCAAGAAATCTCAAGAGACTTGTTTCACCACTAATTGACCTGGACATAGCCAAAAAAGAAGTGTGCAGACCCCTTCTGATTATCAAAAACACCAAGAAAAGATACAGTGAAATCTTTGTCATTCCATCAGAAAACTAGCTGCCAGAATAAAAATAAGCCGAACGTTGATGTATCAACAGCTGAAGGAGGATCTCATGACCCACCCCTGCAAGATGATCTATCATTACGACCTCACGCAAGTTTACAAGGCCATGAGACTGGAGAGAAGTCATTTTATCCTGAGTCAGATTGCTGAAGGCATGCTGCCCAACTTGGTGTTCACTGATGAAAAGAAATTTGACATCGAACAAACAGTAAACCACCAGAATTACTGACTCTGGAGTGTATACGACTCATAAATCGATGTGAAAATCCAGAGTCAGTTATGGTTTGGGTGGCTGTGACAGCCACTGGAAGTTCTCCCCTTGTTTTTGTGCTCTCAAGTGTTAAAATTAATACCCAGCGATATATTAGCAACATTCTGGAAGCTAAACTGCTTCCATGGGCAAATTAACAATTTCAAGGTGCACCTTGGAGCCTCCAATAGGACCCAGCACTATCCCACAACTCCAAATGGACACAACACTGGATTCAGAAAAGCATTCCATCATTCATAAGCAAGGATGTATGACCCTCAAGAATCCCCAATCTCAACATGTTGGATTTCTCTGTTTAGTCCATTTTGGAGGTGAGGGTCTCAAGCACTCCTCATGCTTTGCATTATGGAAAAACTGCACCAGGAATGGGCTTCAATTCTGCAAAAACAGTTGTATGTATATATGTATGTACGCATGCATGTATGTATGCATGTATGTAAATTATATGAGAATATATATATGTATATATATATATATATATATATATATATATATATATATATATATATATTCTGATATCAATGGCATGTGGTTGGCTGTAAGTACATAGTACTGACAATATCCATCAAAACAGAAACTGCAAGGTATATATCCATCTTTTTCTGATACATATTGTGTTTTTAGACACAGGACATCCATAAGAGATATAATCTCTTGAAGAATACCACAGTAAATTCTTTTGTTATGTTTACAATGTCTTTACATTAAATATGATACATGGATGGCTATTTTGATCTAATACTGTTTTTGTTGCAAATAATAGAAATATATATGTATATATATACACACATACATGTGTATTTTTCCACGATTTTCGATTTTGTGATGGGAGTAGTGCAGCAAAGTTGAGAATGAACATCAAAATAACTGGTGTAAAATCTTGGAACTCTGCAACAATATATCCTGTCTCCACAAATGCATCAAAAAATGGAATAAGTGGAATATAAAATGCTTCTACTTATTTATTAGCTATGACGTATTGCTTTCATTGCATCTTCTTCGGGTAGCTTTTAAATGACTGTGATGTAATTACTCTAAAATATAACTTCAACATGACCTTTTCTGTGACTTTATCTTCTGCCTCCACAAACGCCTCAAAATATATAAAAAATATCGTAAATATTGTAGTTTAACAAATTCAGAAAATGTTTCATGTAGGTGTAAATTACAGTACACTGCTGTTTCTTTTTGTGGAGGCAGAAGATAAAGACACAGGGAAAAACACGATGAAGTTATGTTTTAAAGTAATTTCATCGCAGTCATTTGAAAGGTACCTGAAGATGCAATGCAGATTGTATTTTATTGCTAATAAATAAGTAGAGGCATTTTTTCCCCTATTTCCATTTTACAATGTGTTTGTAGAGACAGAAGATATTGTCACAGAGTTCTAAGATTTTACACCAGTTATTTTGATGTCAATTCACAACTTTTCTGCACTACTCCCATCACAAAATCAGAAATCATGAAAAGGCACTTTACCCTAATGTGTGTAGGTGTGTGTGTGTCTCTCTCTCTCTCTCACACACACATACACACACACACACACACATGCACACACGCACTCACACATACATGTATCGTTCAATTGTAGAATTCATTAGATTCTAGGTATTTCAACATGCAGGATACCAACAACAAACAGTTGGATAGTGAGCTTTGATTATAGGAATACATCCAGACAAACATATATACATACATACATACACATATATATACAGCCTGAAACACACACACACATGCACACACACACAAACACACACACATACACATACATCTATATGTGTAAGTCAGCATGTCTATATATATAAATATATACATACATAAGCATCTTATCCAATGTTTGTTCTAGATCCAGCTTTGGGTTTGTTCCAGGAATGGCATTTGTATAAAAGAAGACAAATAGAGTTTAAGCTGTTTCAGAAGTTCTTATTGAGGAATGCTTTGATTACATTGATTGCATTAGGCCAAAAACTTTGCCCTCATGAAATGATTTTTAAAAAATAATCATATAGGTATGTAAGGAATTCGAGTCAACCTGGTATGATTTAATCCAGTAATCAAAGTATTAATCAATAAAAAATTGCTGCTGAAACAACTGTCAAGAATTCTTCAACTCCACTTGTGTTCTTTCATCAAGCCAAGTAAAATTGTAGTTGTGGCCATTGTCAGTGTCATAAGCATGTCTCTGTGTCTGTGGTTGTCACCCCCCCCCCACCACCACCATTGCTTGACAACCGATGTTGGTGAGTTTACGTCTCTGTAACTTAGTGGTTCAGTCAAAGAGTCCAATCAAATAAGTACTAGGCTTACAAAGTATAAGTCCTGAGGTCGATTTCTTTAACTAAAAGGCAGTGCTCCAGCATGACTGCAGTCAAATAACTGAAACAAATAAAAGAATACAAGAATAAAAGAATATATATATAGATACATAATTGTTTATGTATATATGTACACATACATTATTTAATAAACTCAAAATATACATTTTCATGTGATGGAAACATCTCAGACAGCATTATTAACATGTCTGGTGCTTTCACATAATCTTCAGGTTATGCCCACATGGCATAACAAGCTAAAGCAGGATGATAGGATGGGAGACAAAGAAGAGAAAATATATAGTGTACCATCACAGAACTGTACTATACATACATACATACATACATATAAGTGTACATATGCTTTTTCAAAAACAAAATGACACCATACATAAATAAAAAATTAAAACAGAGTTGCAATTTAGAAATTTGAAGAAAACTATTTTATATATGCTGTATATTTTCTGACCATCTTCTTCAAAATCCAATTTACTATGAAATGTATTGGTTACAAAGTTTGGTTTTGTTTTAAATTACATGCTAAAATTGTGAAATAATCTTGAATTATTTTGTCAGAATTTACATGTACCATAAATTCTTATATGAGTGAAATATATTCAAATATTTTAATATTTCAGATACTCATGTATGGATTTTTTCTTCTAAACATTATTTTGAATTTGACAATAAAGTGTTAATGGTAAAGATTTGTATAAATGTTGAAATATTGTAAATATGTGACTATGTAGAGTGGAGTAACACGTGTGTGTGTTTGTGCATGCATGAGTGTGTGTGATGTGTCTGTGTGTTTGTGTGCGTGCATGTGTCAGTGTGTGTGTATATGTATGTATATGTGTGTTTGTATATACATGCACATACATATATATAACATTATAAAACATGAGTGTACTTATATGTATATATATATATGCATGCATATATATATATGTATATATATATATATGCATGCATATATAACAAAATTTAAAAGATTTTAGTAGTGATAAGTTATATTATGTTTTACTGCTGCTTCTACTACTACCACTACTAATAGTAGTAGTAGTAGTAGTAGTAGTAGTAGTAGTAGTAGTAGTAGTAGTAGTAGTAGTAGTAGTAGTAGCAGCAGCAGCAGCAATAGTAGTAAGATGACAGGGCCTATATATGATTAATACTACTACTTTCTTTTTTGTAGCAAAAGTACTTTCATTGTAATATTGGTTTCTTTAGCATAATAGCATTTTCTAATTCAGGAAAACATTAACCATATCACATAAACTTAGCCCTCCACTAAATTCTGTAAAACATTATCATATCATCGGATAGATTATTTCATTCCGGTTCAAGGAGAGAGAAAATATAACGATTCTGAAAGAAAAATTAAAGGAAAAAGTACAAAAATAAATATATTTTCACTATGTAATGTAAATTTGATGTTTATCTAACAATATTTTATATGAACTGAACAAAACAATGGATAAAATATTTTAGATGAATGCATATACATACACACACACACACACACACACACACACACACACATATACATATACATATATATATATATATATATACACATATATGTGTGTATATATACATATATATATATATACATACATGTATATATATATATATATATATATATATATATATATATATATATATATATATATATATATATATATGTATATAAATATATACATGTATATATGTACATATATACACATATGTATACACATATATATATATATATATATATATATATATATATATATATATATATATTTATGTATTATATATGTGTGCGTGTGTGTATGTGTGTGTGTGTGTGTATCTCCTAGTTGAGCATACCTAAAGCATATACATGAAACTGGATGTTAACATGTCTGTGCAATCTTAACTACATTTTATTGAAATATATTAAAATGTATGATTATTATCATATCAATAATTATAATCAGCATTGTTATTTTTAGCAGGCGTAGTGGGGAATGGAGAGGTGTAAGTGTGATGATGTCATCCTTGTCATTTTCTCTGTCTATGGAAGCATGCAGGCTTTGTTTATTTTTTTAATATCTAAATATGAGAGTAATAAAACAAGTGATATATGAGTGGAATATACTGGCATATTTTTAGAATGACTGTTGATTGATGAAACAGTTCACCTTCCAATTTAATAAGTATTTTCAGTGTAACTGGTCAGAAACAAATAGTTACTAGTTTGTCATTTCATAACTCTAATCCTTGAACATAGTTTGAACTGGTTAACAAAATTTACCAGATATACAAGATGATATCGTTATCAGTTATACCATGTTATTCCGAATATTAAAATTAATTTTGCTGAGAAGGAAGCCTTGTTCAGAAGGACAGAGTAACCGTATGGTGCAGGTAATTATGTATTTTAGATTTATTTCAACACTATCAGAACATGCCAGCACTAGATAATTTAGTTTGTGAAAAATTCCGATTACTTGTAATTTCATATAAATGCATGGATTGTATCTGTTTTTTCCTGTATGCTTGTGAGTGCTTGTTGAAAGTTTTATTCGAGCAATTCAACAAGATCCTTTTAGATTTTCCATTGTGTTTCAATCCTCTTACCAAAATTTAAACTGATGTCAGAATCCTATCTTTAGTATGAGTAAGTACATGTGTTTGTGCATGTTTCGTTGGAATTATAGTATTTCAACAGCACAGTTTTTACCCCTTAGAAGAGAATTTTCTGTATTTTTGTTATGTAAAGTTATGGTTTTGAATAAATGCAGCATTCTGTTAAAGTTGCAAAAAAAATATAACAGCATTTCCTTATCAATAGAATAAGCTATTCTGAAAACTATTCATAGATATTCTAATTCATGGTACAAATTTAAATTCTTTGTCATTTTGAGAGATATTTTTTCTGATACATTTAAATAAGGATTCTTTGGCCAAATATGAACTAAAATTAAGGGAAAGAAATAGCTACTCTAAATGTGAAGGAGAAGAAGGGGGAAAAATTAAATTTCAGGAAACATTTGTTAACAGTAGAAACTGACCTCATTGTAAACTAAACAAAAAAACAAAAACTAAAAGAAGCATACTTGAGGAGATCAATTTGCAAGCATCTGAATTTTACATTCAAGACAGGTATCATAGATTTTATCAAATTATAAAATAGCTGAAAATAATACCAATATTTTTTAACACTGATTCCATGAAATATAAAAAGTTTTTGACATTGACAAATTGAAATTTGAGGAATTGCACAAAATAGAAGAGGAATACAAAGAAAAACAATTTAAGAAGTTTAAAAAACTAGCAGGAATATAATTTAGTGTCTTAAACATATACCCAAACTCAATGCTACTAATAAGGCTTCCACCTTGGATACAGGCTTCAGAAAGGGTACAGTATTGACTTTCAAACCTCATAGTCTTATATGAATTATCTTTTTAAGACTGAAAAGAAACATACTAAAATGATAAGTTTATAGTTCGTTGTTAGTTCATAATCACTTTATTATTTTCAGTATTAACAATAATGTTAAACTTAATTTACTACTAATCGCAGTAACCACATATATTTCTGTTTCAGCAAATATATCCAGCAAAAGCAACAACTAGACAAGAAGAATTGGTAACAAATCTTGCAATACATGATGCCTTTCATGGTAAACCTGTCCTTCATCAAATGATGAGTTATACAATGCTGGCAATGGAAAATTGTTTACAGCTCATAGAATATTTACCTGTTTCTAATACTATAACATGAATATACATTTGTACAGAGCTAAATGTCAAGAAACAATGGTTTACTATATAGGAAAATATATCCTAAATAATCTCATACAGCTTCTAGTTGGAACTATAAAATAACAAATTTGAAGACATAAAAATTCAGTCAAATATAATTCAATTATTCCTAGCTGCACTCTTGATGTTAACCATAATGTGTAAATAACAATGATTGTATTTTCTGTTGTTGCATTCTGTTAAGTGAGACTAAAAGAATTTGTATGACAGAAATTATTTTTAGAAACTTAAGCAATTGGGATTACTAGTTTGTATTTTGTGTAGTCAATGATATGATGATGAATGTTATATGAAAGGCAAAGAAAATCATGTAGAAAAGAAACCTACGAGGGTTTTTTTCTCTTTCCTGAGATGCATGCTTGTTGAACTTGGTTATCAGTCAAACTACTAGGCATTGTTTAAAAACATCAAGTTTCTTTAGTCTAGTTTAATATATCTATAATTATTTCTCTATATCAACTGAATGTTGGCAAATTTTAACTAGTCATATTATGAGACTTAGATACTACTTAAAGTTCAACCATTGAGTGAAACAAAATGAGAGAGTTAGATCAATGTAGTGAAGTCACTGAGGTTTCATCTTAGTAATCTATCATTTTATAATAGAGGTCATCTGAACATAATTCCAAATTTAAAGCCCTCTCTGTTGCAGTACATAAGTTTATGGAATCTCACCAGAACACTACAGACACTTGATTAGAATGTCACAGGAAAGAAAAGACAGATTCTTCAAGTCAGGTTAACCAGCAGGACATCTTGGAGGTCAACCAAGAATGAGATGATTGACTAGTATATATAATTACAATTGGTCATGCTTGAGTATTCAATTGGAAGGTGTAATTAAAGCTGTAATTAAGAGCCCATGGAATAGTGGGCAGAGAAGATGAATGGATGGATTGTTGGTTGGTTGGTTGGTTGGTTATTTCTTTCATTACAAGGTACAACTTTTTTTTCTCAAACCAAAGCTACAACGAAATAAAAATACTGATTCAGTTTAAGTGAATAAGTCTACTTAACAGACTGAAAGTATGAAGAGAGTTCTTTTAAAAACCTTCAACAGATGACACTGAGACTGCAGAGTAAGTAGACACACTACTAATGTTTCTGTTGATATGAGGGTCTTTGTCATTCTGCTAGTGTCAGTGGCAAGGGATGAATATTGTTTCTCATTATTTGATTAAGCAAAGGCAGCAAGCTGGCAGAATCATTAGCATGCCGGGCAAAATGCTTAGCAGTATTTCGTCCATCCTTACATTCTGAGTTCATATTCCACTGAAGTCGACTTTGCCTTACATTCTTTCAGGGTCGATAAATTAAGTACCAATGAAACACTGAGGTCGATGTAATGAACTAGTCCCCTCCACTAACATTTCAGGCCCTGTGCCTATAGTAGAAAGGATTATTTGATTGAGCAAGTAAATCAACTGAATACATCGAGGGCACTCCTTAGTCAGATTGAATTTGCAAAAGAGAAGGTAAATTGAAATTTAACAACACAATTCACAAGGTTAATACCTCTGACAAGTCGATTATACACTTTAACTCTGTTTCTTGTTCATTTCTCTATCTACCATGAAGGAGAATATTATCACATCATGATGCATAGGCTAAACCAAGTAACCTTCAAATATATGTAGTTTTAAAATTGTATGAAACAAAAGGCTTTAATGCTGTGTTTCCCCTGGCAGAAGTATTCATTCTGCCAAGTGTCCTTCAGTTCAAAATTATTTACGTGCCAAAATATTTTCTTTTGTGTTTGAAAAAAATATTCGAAGTCTGATGTTGAATAAGAAATAACAATACTTTCAAACACAGATGAAATAACATTTATATTATACCTAAGTCAATAGATTGAACAACAACTATATCAGACTTGGCATTAAATTTCTTTCTCCTTTTCTCTTGACTACAAGGGTGATAAATATGGGAAAATTGTCTCCCTTCTATCAATAAAACCTTATTCTTGCAATACAAAATATATTTAGCAGTTTAAAGTTTGTGCTTTCCATTTTGCCCACCAATTTGCAGGTAAAAGTCAAGATTGACAATTTTTCTTCCTTTTTTTTTTCTTGTTTTGTTTTTCCATGAAGTGGAATGTTCAAATGTTGGCCTTGTCTAGGATCAAAATTATCCTCCATAACAAACTGATGTGAAAAGCTTTTATTTATATGTATATAAATATTTGTGTGTGTGTGTGTGTGTGTGTGTGTGTGTGTGTGTGTGTGTGTGTGTGTGTGTAAAATACTTATCTCTGTATCATACTTACTCACTCTGCTGGGTGGTTGGTGTTAGGAATGGAATCCAGCCTCCTTGCATTTCGTCAATAACATATGCTTAGATGAAATTTATTATCTCTGATAAAGGAAATTAAATACACACACAGTACTACTTCAATTGAGTATGCTGGAATTCTATGCAGCTTAGTGGCTATTTGTAATGTCAGTGAATGTATTATTCTCTATTTCCTACATTTGGGTGACAAATTTCATCTTCGAATATAGTTGTAAGTATATGCCATTGGTAAGGCCTAAAAAGGCCAAAATGCAACAGGTATTCTCATTTGCCACAGTCAAGACAATTTTTTTATCTGCTTCTGTTATACATATTGTGTCTTTTAACACAGCACATTCATAATAGATTTTATCTTGGATGAAAACTGCAGTATCTTTCCTTTCAACTGTGTATGAATATGATACAGCCAGTCTCTTTCTCTCTCTCTCTCTCTCTCTCTCTCTCTCTTTTCCTATGTATGTGTATGTGTGTGTGTAAAAATAAACATTATGGACAAGCTTTATGACTAGAGAGAGAGAGAGAGAGCCATTCATTATGTTGCAGTAACCTTAATTTCATTTCTGATAGCATTTGAATATTGGATGGTAAAAATATACCACTTATAATATGACGGAAATGAAGAAAAAGTTTTGAAGGAAATATAAACTGAAGTGAGAGATATCAGAGAGAAAATACAAGAGCAAATAAATAAAATGTCAAAAGATATGTTATTGTGAAGATGAAAAATATCATTCAGTAGTAAAGTAAAATAGAAAAAAAGCAGCAACAACAAAAATAAATAGAAAATGAAAATTGCAGAAAGAAACAAAAAAGGAAAAAAAGAAGTAAAAAAAAGGCAACAACAACAACAACAGCAGTAACAAACAGGTGATTGACTGGGGAAATTTTGAAGCTGGCTAAGATTATGAAATTAGATACTGACAGAAGTCAAAAAAATGTCAAAACTGATAGTATGAATATATGGGGAGTACCATGAAGACAGTAATTCACAAAAATGTAAATTTATAGAAGCCAGACTTACATGCTAAAGCACATCATATAAGTTACAAAAGATATTTTGACATGTATGAAAATATGTCTATACAACTCTTGTGTGTATGTGAGTATATGAGGCATATAATACTGTGTATTTTACACATACATTCATGAATATTGTTAAATATGTATTCGTTTATCGACTGCTGAATGTTGACTGATAAAGATCACCCATGATAACATGATAGATTTCTTGAGTTCTTATGCAAAAATTATGCTGTTATTTATTTATAATTATAAGCACATTTGGATATACAACAAATGTATGTGAATGAAAATGCTGTTTAAAGGTCAGATAAATATAATATGTACCGTCCAGTTCAAGATTGCTTAGACAAGAAATTAGATTTTGATGTGGTAGAAGAAAACCAGATCAATCCACTATAAGTAGCTAAACTTTCAGTTCTGTCATTGGTGTATTTGTTTATCATCTGCTTGTTATTATTGTGGTTCTTTTCAGTTGTTGTTGTTGTTGTAGTGGTTGTTTTTATTGTTTTCTAATCTCAGGTCAGCTTTGACTGAGCAGTAAACCTATGATCAAGGACATTCCAATTATACCCATGCTGTCTGGTTTTCAGATATTATATACTCTTTACTCTTTTACTCTTTTACTTGTTTCAGTCATTTGACTGTGGCCATGCTGGGGCACCGCCTTTTAGTCGAGCAAATCGACCCCAGGACTTATTCTTTGTAAGCCTAGTCCTTATTCTATCGGTCTCTTTTTTGCCGAACCGCTAAGTTACGGGGACATAAACACACCAGCCTTGGTTGTCAAGCGAAGTTGGGGGAATAAACGCAGACACACAAACATATACATACATACATATACATATATATATATATATATATATATATATATATATATATATATATGTCTGTGTATATATATATATACATACATATATACGATGGGCTTCTTTCAGTTTCCGTTTACCAAATTCACTCACAAGGTTTTGGTCGGCCCGAGGCTATAGTAGAAGACACTTGCCCATGGTGCCATGCAGTGGAACTGAACCTGGAACCATGTGGCTCATAAGCAAGCACACAGCCACTCCTACGCCTATATCTGTATATCTAGAATTATATCACACATGTGGACTCCTGTATTTCCAGGATGGTTATGTGAGATTTGGGGAAGTTTTGGCTGCTATTTCTTGTAGTTTGAATGATCACATAGAGGTTACACTAAGAGTAACACAAAATGCATTACTAAACTAGGATATTACTTAGGACAGATGTAAATATTAATAAAACTATTCATTATATTCGGCTCCAAAGATGAGCTTACTAGACTAACAAATTATTATCATAACGGTTTCAGATTTTGGAACAAGCCACAAATTTTTTAGAGGAAGGGGTAAGTCAATTACAATGATCCCGGAACTCAACTGGTGCTTATTTTAAAGACCCTGAAAGGATGAAAGGCAAGTCGACCTTAGTGACATTTAAAACAAATTATCTTCAAATTGGTTTCAAATTTTAGCACAAGACCAGCAAATTCAGGGGTTGGGATGAGTTTATTACATTGATCCCATTACTCAACTGGTATTTATTTTATCCACCCCCAAAAGGATGAAAGGCAAAGTTGACCTCGGCAGAATGTGAAACAAATTATGATCATATTTACAATGATTTATCTCCAGTATTCAGGGTAATTATAATGTTGGTTAGAACGTCTCACTGTGCTTTGAGTTCAAAACCTACCAAGGTCAGTAAAAAGGTACCAATCCAGAGCAATGGATTAATAGAACTGTGAGAAGATGGAGAGCAATGTGTCATCCAGTGTCTGTTCTAGTTCTGTACATTCTGACAATAGTTCTTGTGATGACACCAGTACCAAACTGTATCTATCCAAGTTGGCAACCCTTATGGTTAAACATAAATAGCATGGAGCAGTGAGATTTGCATACTTGGGCTTGCATGCTAGTCTTCCAATAAAAATCTTGCTCAGCTTTTACTTACAAGTGCATATGCATGGTCAACGTTCGCTGATGGAGACTCTAAATGTAATATAAGTAAATAGTTTATAGTTTAGATTGAGAGCAAATAGTAAATAGATTGTGGAACTTAAAAATGCAATCTTGGTAGAATCATTAGATCATCAAACAAATTACCTTCTCATAATTCTTTAAATGTTTGCATTTTGAGTTCAAATCCTGACAGGGTCAGCTTTGTCTTTCTTCATTCTGGGGTCAGTAAAATAAAGTGCTAGGGATTCAATGCATTCCACAAATTAGTGTCTACACAGAATATTCAAGAGCACTGACAGGAATAAAATCACGAATTCTGAAGTCCTGAGAAGTGCCAATCTGTGCAGTCTATGGGAAACTGTGGTGGATAGAACAGTAAAATTTGAAGGACATGTTTTCCAACTACCAGAAGAATGAATACCAATGACAACTATACAATGGATACGACCAGAACGATTAAGAGAGAAAGCTAAATCCAAGAAGATATGGTGCACCACCTTCAAAGATCTGAAACATCACCAGGAAGATGCAAATGATTATACTCAAAACCAGGATTACTAGAGACATATTGTTGACCAATGTACAAGTTGATTGTACAGGAGTAACTAAGACCAGTTAAGTTAACTAAACCACACCCCAAATTTCTTGCCTTGTGACTCTATTAAAAATAGTTATTTTTATAAGTTGGTTTGTTCCCAGTGCTTGCTTTTTGATACTGATGCTGCTGTTAGATATGTATGTGTCAATTAGAAAAACAACTTAATAGTAAAACAGATTCATTCCTAAGAAATACTAAACCAAATTTCCTATTCTATGTTCTCAACATACAAAGCTGCTATGTCAATCTTCTCTTCTTCATGCATTCCATATATATATATTGCTTTTTTTTCTGTCTCTGCATCCTCAATAGGGTTTCAGGTAATGGATGGAAAGGAAAAACAGAGTCAAAACTGCATGAAAGTCAATCCATTTGGGAAAACCATCTGCATATAATTGAAGAATTAGAATGTGTGTGTGTGTGTACATTAAAAAATATGCAACAGGTTAGCATGTTTGCAGAATTTGAGTGATTCGAAAGAAATTTTCAAAAATAAAAATAAATACACTAATTTAGCAATCCGGGAGTTTTAGACATCATTTTCAATTTTCTTTCTCAGATTAAGACCATTTTGTTTGGCTGGCAAATTTTTTGAAATCATGCTGGATGTTGTTATATACGTATATATTTCAACAAACACATTTTACATATTCATAAAATGTGTAATATGGTTACAATAACCATATTAGAAATTTGTGCCTTTATGTTCATATTAAGAATTTATGGCTCTGCTTGTATAACAGAAATTTGCATGCCTGCATCCTAATTAGAAATTTATGTCTTTGTGCTCATATTAAAAATGTGTGTCACTGTGTCCATTCGGAAAATTAGAATCTTTTGGGCTTTTAATCTCACCTTTAGAGTATATATTTACAATCGTTGTAACTATATTTCATTTCAATCAATTCAGTATTAGATCTTCACCAGGTGTTTTATTCCTGTAGCTTGGTGGACAAAGTTATCATTTGAGTTTGATAAATATTTATATTACTTATTGATTAATGCCTTGGGAAGCTATAATCACATATTAGATATTTTGGCCTTAATCAACTACCAACAAGGTGCTGGTAGTGTTTAAACTCAGGTCAGCGCTGATGAAGTGACACCTAATCAAAAACCTTTCCATCTCTGAGTTTTACATATTTTTCTGAGACATTTTTTTAAAGATTACATTATATATATAATGTGGCTTTATCTTTTTTTAAGATGGTTGGGTTAATTTGAGGAAAACTTATCTGCTATTTCTAGCAGTTCAAACAACTGCGCTGATGCTCCGTTCTTGATTCAAATTGTGAATGCATGTGTTTCTGTATTTGTAAACTTTATTGCTTGTATGTGTAAATACATATTTAGATATTTGTCTGTGTAGTTGCATTTTTATTCCAGTATGTGCATGTGAATGTATGTGTATGTCAGTATCTTAGATAATTTATTTTACTTCGTCTAACATTGTAAACAATATTTTTTTAAAAAAATAAATTGCAATATATATGCATACTTGTAAGTCTGCTGGTTCTGTATGTGTAATCTATAGATATTTTTGTGTGCTTGCATCTCTTTGCATGTCTGCATGTGTGTGTGCATTTCACGTATGTATCCATGAATGTAATGTATGTGTATACCATCTCTCTGATAATATATTAAGCATACATTGCATCGTAAACAATGTTTTTAAAAACAAAGACAAAAACAATTCAATCACAACATAGTTTTAAGTCCATGATGCCTACACAGTACAAAGCACTACTCTAGATTAACTAATATCACACATTGTAAATTAGTTCATAATTTTTACACGTGCTGACAGATAAATTTTGTTAAATGTCTCTTTTAGTGTATATGTATGTGTGTATGTATGTGTGTATGTATGTGTGTATGTTAATGTATCTGTATGTTTTGTGTATTCATGTACAGTTGTGTCATGTTTGTATGTATTTCATTCCATTCATCATTTATGTACTTTTGCTTATAATTAACACATCATATGATATGTACATTCCTACAAGAAAGCTGACAGAATCGTTAGTGCCTTATAAATAGTGAGAAAAATATGTAATACCATTTCTTCCAATTTTCTACATTCTGAGTTCAAATTCTGCCAAAGTCAGCTTTGTGTTTCAACCTTTTGGGGGTCAATAAAATAAATACCACTCAAGAACTGAGATCTATGTAATTGACTGTCAACATCTCCCTTAGAAAGTTGCTGGCCTTAAAATCCAAACTCATTATAAAGAGAATTACTATTAGACATGCACAAGTCAGTGGAAATTCAGTTACTTACATGTAAATTTAACAAGTAGGTAGTTCTGTCAATCACACAACTGGATGCTCATTTCCTTCAATCATTTAGCATTCAGATCACTTTGTCAAATGTAATTCTTATTTATTCACTTTGTGAATCACGAATTATCACATAGTTTTAAGATGTTAGTGTGACTATTTCTTTCTAGATTGACATTGTAGTGTAGGTGTGAGAGGCTGGGTGTGATCAATTTGAACATAAAACAGGTAGAATGTATAGATCAAATATTGTCAGCTTAAATGCTTAAGGGTCAACCATTGTCACTTTTAATCTTGGATGACTTAGCCACATATAGCATACCTTTGAAAAATATTTTAGATGCTCATGTGACTGTGACCAAACTCATATATCTTTTTTGCTCTTCCAACCTTAACACTGCAGAACATCTAGGATGTAGCAGCTGGAAGAAGAGCAAGCTGCATCAACACTGAGATGTTACCACGGTTATCTTAATGGCAATATAGGCCCCCAGGCAAATCCATGTATTGGGTCATAAAGTAGTTATTTATTGACAATAAACCACAGAATACATAAATTAGAATTGGGCTTCTTGACCCATGAAGCCTTTCCCCTGGGTCACTGCCCACAGTGTCCATACCGTTAGATGGCACTAGTTGGTACTTTTTTTTGCCAACAGAAAAAGAGTAAAAGGCAAAGTTGAACTAAATGAGATTGAAACCCAGAACACTGAGAATTAGAAGTAATATTTCAATGCATTCTATTGGACTTAACTCTGTCAACTGAAAACATTAAGTACCAGAGATATACAATGCTCTTTATCTGGTTGCCTTTACTCCTCTCCTATAAATGTTGTGAGTCCTGAAGCAATTTTAAAAAATCATTATTTTTTCATCCTCCCAAGGTAGCTAAGATAAGTTGCTGATAAATATTAGGTTGGTGGCTGTCAATTAAGTCAATTGCACTCATCCTTCTAAAGCTGACACTTCTCGTTCATGATAGAAACTATTATTATTATTCGTGAAGATATTTTGGTAAAAGCCATGTGTTCTCAAAGATGTTTTGTATAAATGTGTGTATGTACTTATATATATATATATATATAGATAGATAGATAGATAGATAGATAGATAGGATAGATAGATAGATAGATAGATAGGTAGGATAGATAGATAGAGTAAGAGTGAGAGTGAGAATGAGAGAGAGTGAGAATGAGAGAGAGAGAGAGAGAGAGAGAGAGAGAGAGAGAGAGAGAGAGAGAGAGAGAAAATTAAATGTCAGCATTGAAAAATTGATATTAATGATGATGATGATATATAGTGTAAATAAGATAAAATAAACAATAAAAAAAAGAATGGAAATACAGAAGGGACTGAAAAAGTTTAACAAATAGCATGTTAGCTTAACCCTTTAATAGACAGAGAAAGTGTGTTAAACTTTCCAGACATTAGTCTTTCACCAGAAGAAAGAGAGAGAGAGTGATAAAGGGAATGTGAAATAGAAATAGTAAATGAAAGAAAGAGAGAGAAAAAATAAGGTGTAGTGTTAGAAATGAGGTGAGAATGGTGTCCTATATGAGAGAGTCAGGAAGAGATGGAAAGGTGGGTGCAATAAAGGCAAGTATAGGAGGGTATCTACGTTTGAAAGCAGTTTTGAGGGAGTGTGGTGTCAGTATGTTTTAGTGGAGTATGTGTATATAGCAGTGCATGACTACATTAATAAATGTGTCCTTCATTTTTTTTCTTAGTATAATCAACTATTTCTGGCAGTTCAAGCAACTACATAGAGGTTTCCCCATTGAGTCTTGTGACTGACACAAACAATAGCATTCTGAATGAAATATTCTGCAGTATTTAATTAGGTCCGTTTATGTTTTCAGATCCAGTTCTCTCATTGTTGATTTTGGCTTTCATTCTTCCAAAAGCTTCGTCGTCATAATCTTTGTTGACATCATTATCATCATCATCATCATCATCATCATCATTTTTATAATTTTTATATCTGCTTTTCCATACTAGCATAAAGTTGAACGGGACTTTTTGAGGTAATCTTTTACAGCTAAATACCATTGATGATACTAACCCTTTTAGCTACCCCTTACAACATAAGAGTGTTGGCTGAAAAGTTCATAGACTGATTACCATACTTTCATTAAATGTTACCAAATGAGGTCTGTTTTTATTTTTAACATTGTGCCCTTTGCATCTCACACACTTCTTCCATTGCTTGGATCCCATTGGATCCCTGTTACTCTTTTACTTGTTTCAGTCATTTGACTGTGGCCATGTTAGAGCACCGCCTTTAGTCGAACAAATCGACCCCACGCCCTATTCTTTGTAAGCCTAGTACTTATTCTATCGGTCTCTTTCGCCGAACTGCTAAGCTACGGGGGCGTAAACACACCAGCATCGGTTATCAAGCGATGTTGGGGAGGACAAACACAGACACACATACATATATATATATATATATATACATATACACGACGGGCTTCTTTCAGTTTCCGTCTACCAAATCCTCTCACAAGGCTTTGGTCGGCCCGAGGCTATAGTAGAAGACACTTGCCCAAAGTACTATGCAGTGGGACTGAACCCGGAACCATGTGGTTCATAAGCAAGCTACTTACCGCACAGCCACTCCTACGCCTTTTAGTAAAAAAAATCAACAGCAGATATGATTTCATCATCACTGTGATACTGGTTCCCAACCAAGTGTTCCTTTCATGTTGGGGAAAAGATGAAATGACCCTAGTCTTATTTGGAGCAGGTGAAGAGGAGTTTTTCCACTGCATGGACTGTCTCTTTGCCTCTGACTCAAAGTGATGAACCCAACACTCATCCTGGGAAAGAAAAGTAATCAAGGAAACTAACTGGATCTGCCTCAAACAATGTTAGATTTTCCTATGATGTAATCAGTCTAGTGTGCTTTTGAACAGGTGTCAGGAGATGTGGTACCCACTGAGCAGAAACTGTCATCATGCCAAGTTCTTTGTGCAGGATATTCTCAACTCTCTCACAAGATATGCCTATAGCATTGGCTCTTTGATTTATAGTCAATCGCCTATCATCCATCACATGATCAATGTTTTCGTCAGTGGTAGCAGTTGTAGAACGTCCAGGCCTTGGGTCATCTTCAACTCTCTTTCTTTCCCACCTAAATTTAACCACCCCCATTTGCACAGTTGATGGAGCTAGAGCACCATCCCCTAAAGTAGCAACTATGTGAGCATGAATAACCTTGGGGACTTTTGGGATTTTATGCAATTATGTAGATTATAGAAAAGCTTTCTGATGTATTTTATAGTTCTCAGATGCAGTCGTTTGATTACCTAAAATAGAATTTGAACCCGTTTCATCTGACTTTGTGCATTTAAATTATAATAAAATGTAATTAGAATATTAAATGGAAAGTAAAAATGAGTGAATTCAATATTAATCAGGTGAATATATTGGTTCATTTGTTTAAATATGTAGACTCTTCTTTTGTTTGAGTATGTGAATTTGTGCTGGATATTGATAGTGTATATTTGTGTCTTACTGAATAAGTATAAATTAAGGAATGTGTATTGTTTTTAAGAGCTGGTCGAAGTGTAAGCAAATAAAAGCTTAAGTTCACTGCTTCCTTTTTTTGAACTGTTGGTACACTTTAGGGGCTAAGCCCCTAAATGCCAACTTTTGTCCAAGTGAAGCCGCTACTAGTTACTTTTGAAGTTTTCTTTGAAGAGTTACATGTCAGTTTATTTGGAAGGAAACAATGCAGTTATTAATGAGAAGTGTGGAAATTACTATATGCAAGATTTCACAGCTCAAGCATTACTCCTTCCTAGTCAGCCCATAAACTTTTCAGCCCACCCTGGTAGAGAAATTCAGTGAATTTTACTAAAAATCAAGATACCCACATTTAGTAATAAAATATATTACCAGAAATGTATCAGTAGCATTTGAATTGATGCCACATGTCCCAGGAGATCCTAGTTTGGAAAGGAAAGAAGATGGTGAAGAGGTGTCACAGTGTACCC
Source organism: Octopus bimaculoides (assembly GCF_046866305.1). Lineage (NCBI taxonomy): Eukaryota > Metazoa > Mollusca > Cephalopoda > Octopoda > Octopodidae > Octopus > Octopus bimaculoides. Next base: position 70,427,997 of record NC_142931.1, on the reverse strand, counting down.
TCAAGTTACAAGAATATGAACAGAGGTTTGGACAGGGTGAATGAATATATAAATCTATGACATTGTATTAATCATTATTATTAATAATAGGATAGTGTAAGATAGAATCAGTAGATCACTGAAGAATATGCCTTTCAGAATCATAGTTTCATCTCTAAGTTCTGAAATGAAATCTAGTAAAGATTGATTTTTGCCTTTCATACGTCTAAATGTCATCAATAAAATCAGCATCACTCAATTACGGTAGCTTATTTTAATATCAATATCCATTTTTTAAACTTTGGTCTCGTGTCAGAGTTAGAAATTAGTGGTGGATTCAAGGGAGTGAACTGGTTGAATTGTTAGCAAGGCAAATGCTTAGCAGTAAATTTCTTCTCTCCTTACATTCTGAGTTGAAATTCCACTGAGTTCAGCTTTGCCTTTCCTCCTTATGAGGTTGATAAAATCAGTACTAGTTGACTACTGGGGTCAATGTAATCGACTTGCTTCATCCCCCAAAATTACAGGCTTTGTGCCGGTATTAATGGTGGATTTAAGGCAGAATTGTTAGCATGCCAAATGAAATGCTTAGCAATATTTCTTCCATCCTTGAGTTCACAATTCCACTGAGATCAAATTCACATGTCATCCTTTTGGGATCAATGAAATAAATACTATTTGAGCACAGGGGTCGATGTAATCAACTACTACCCTGCCCACTAGAATTTCAGGTCTTGTACCTATAGCAGAAAGAATATTAGTGATGGATTTATAGAATCATTAAAGCATCAAACTAAAGTAACTTGCAGCATTTTAGCCATATCTCTTAAAGCAACTATATTCTTTCGTTAAATTTGTGGTCATGTGTGACAACTTGCAGAATCATTAGAACAAGCAAAATGTCTTGTGGTATTTGTTCCTAGATTTTATGCTGAACTCAAATTTTCCCAATCAATTTTGCATTTGCTCCTTCTTGGTTCTATAAACTGCAATTGCTTTATTGACTGCCATCATCCAGTTTGATGAAGTAGCCAAAGTGTTTTGGGATAATAATTTTTGATGTGCTACTCTACAGCAGAGTTTGCCAGAGTATCATGAAAGGAAGTACCTTCTCCAAGAACATGAGATACCATCTAATATGAGAGTCAAACTCTTGACCTTACAATCATGAGTCCAATAGCCTAGCCACTTGGTCATATACCTTCACTAAATGAATAAACCTTTCTCTAAAATATACAGTCTTGTATCAGTGTTAGAAATCAATACTATCTCTATTCCTGGGAGAGACTGAATGATAGAAATAGATATCAAACTAAATCCTTTACAGTATTTAGTTTAGTTTTCCTACTTTCAGAATGCAAATCTCATTTAGATTCTGTATTCTGAATGACGGTGAACAGAGTTTACTTTGAGACGGAAGAGCAGCATCTACTAACCTTTTCTAGGGTCCCGAAAGCTGGTTGGAAGCTAGGGGATAAGTTTTACTCAGTGAAGATGTGGTTCAAATACTTGCAACTGTGTGGATTCCACTGAAGGTATGCAAGAGCCAGGTGGTGGGCTTGAACCAAGAAGCAGATTGGCTTTTTGCCAAAGTTTTTAAATTATTATCTTGTGCAAGTGTCTTCTGTTTGTTTTGCTCAGCTTTTAGCTATATAGAAGTGCAGGAGATATGTGATATTGTATACATATCTTTGATGTGACAGAAGCTATCAGTAAAATTTCCATTGGTTGGCTTTCTTATTGAAAAACTTTTTAGATTGCTTTTTCTACCTTATACTTGACTTCACTAAATACTTTACATCTTTTTTCCTTTCCTCAATAATATGTTCAGCAGTATAACATCCTCCATCAGTCTTCTTATTCTAGAGACACTCCAACATGCACATGCATACGTATGTGCGTATACTTGTATGTATATGTTTGAATTTGAGTGTGTTTCTGTATATACACACACACATATATATCTGTGTGTGTGTGTATATATATATATATATATATACATGCATACACATACACACACACACATATACACATATGTATATATATATATATATATATATGTGTGTGTGTGTGTGTGTGTGAGTGTATATATATATATATATATATATATATATATATATATATATATATACATATATATGTATATATATATATAGTCTTGTTTCATAATCTTCACGTTCACATCACAAAAATATTTCCTCTTTGTTCCTCTTTACTTTATACTCTCGTTATGTAATGAGCAAAGTAAAATGGTTTGACATTTGTTTCATATGCTCAATAAGGTTGTCATCAATTAGATTCTCTCTTTTTCCCTTGCCTTTGCATTTCTTTATCTCTCTCTCATTATTTCATGTACATTATTTTCCGTTAGGAATTGAATATAGTTTTTCCATGTATTGCAATTGAATACGAGTATGTTCACATCATTTTGATCAGGTTCTACCCTCCCGCTGCTACCACCACCAATTGTTTAACCTACTTTGCTTTATTTAAAAATAAATATTTTATCATTCATTGTTCTAACATAGAAGAATGTGGAATTTATTTTGCTTTCATTTTATTTCATTTGCTTCCAGCACAAAATTGATTTCTAACCTTAGATCTGATAGTTGGATGTTCCATTTTCTATTTCTTATTTTCATTTTCCCTTATTTAGTCTACTTTTAACATTATACCATAATATTTGTTCTTTGAAATAAGGAGTGCTTTCTAAATTCACTGACATTATCAACCTTAAATATCTTCAACTCAGTTACTTGCTTTTAGTCTTTCTTGTTGAAGGTAGTTATTTTCTGAGGCGACAGTATTTTTGAAGTTTTCTTTAACCTTATGCACTCCAAATTCTTTACTTTCATGTTTCATAGATTACAGTTGCCCAAGACAACATTGCCATATTACTTATTTTTTTTTTACATCTCTTCAACAAGTGCAGCATATAGAAATTTTCAATATACTTCTTTAAAAATTTAAGTCACACTTCAGGCCAAAAATTCATGTTAGATTTTGTTGGTAACTTAGGTTACGGGTGTATCACAGACATCAATGTTTTGACAGCAAGTATTTACAAGATTTTAAAAATCTTACGTAAAATTTTCTTTTCTAAGTAACCAACCTTTAGGGTACCATTAAAATGGAATCAAACCTCAAGCCATATTTCTTTATACTTTTGCAAAATCTGCTTGCACTCTGCTTCTTAAGAGTCCATTCTTATGTATGCATTAAGTGATGTTTTAAACGCTTGGCAACTCTTAAAAACACTTTCATTGTATGACCACTATTTCTCTCTGTACAACCAAAGAACTACATACTTAGTTCATTCTTCTCTAGTTCTCATAGACAGAATCTTCACTGTTGTTACTTAGTTCCCAAACAATATCTAGCCATTAGTTGCATTTAATGGAATCTTGCCTGTTTGCAAGAATTTAAGGATAGACTTGTTGAGAGCAAGAAACTTTATCCTCACCTCTATTCTCTCTTTTGGCTTCAATTGCCTTTTCCTTAAAGGAGAAAATCAAATGTTGTCAAATGTATCAAATGTAGTCAAGGCATCTAGGATTTTTTTTATAGCTTAATCTAAAAGGGAAAGATTGCAACTATGATCCATTTCAAGTTCACAATGAATGGAAGGAAGAAAAGATTTAGCTATCCTCAGAATGAAGAGATACTTGTCTCAAATTTTGAAGTCTTTATGTGATGGAATGATGACATAAAGATGGTGGAATGATGAAATAAAATTTGTTGATGATATAAAATATATAAAGGGTCAATGTAATCGAATGTTTTAGCTATATTGACTCTTACTCCAAAATAATATTTACAAATCAACAACTTCAAAATATGGATGGGTGCGTTTGGTAGTTTTCATTCCTTACATGGAATTTAGCGGGGACAATCTTGCACAGAATTTAAACTTGTACGAGTATCAACATTATATCTATTTTGGCATTTCAGATTCCACTCAAGAGAGAGAAAATGATTTTAAATAATCCTGTATTAGATGCAGATATGACTCTGTCATAAGAAGTTTGCTTCCCAACCACTTGGTCCCAGATTCAATCCCACAACATGGCATCTTAGGCAAGTGTCCTCTAATATAGCCCCAGGCCTACCAAAGCCTTGTGAGTAGATCTGGTAGACAAAAACCGAAAGAATCTCACTGTATATATATGTGTGTGTCTGTCTGTATACACACACACACACACACACACATACACACACACACACATACACACTTATTGTTATGGTATATTCTGTTAGGAACGTGGCACAGTACAGTATTAGGCAGAATTACCCATTACTATCCAGGAGCATTATTATATACTTCCAGGTTTATGTTTGGGTATTCATTGTGTGTGAATATAAAATTTAAAAAATTAGTATCAACAGGAAGGATAGTTATTTTATAATCACTGCAATTGTTTCCACCCAATGTGGTTCTCCAAAAATAAATGTGTAATTGTGTATGTATATGAATGCATGTGTTTGTGTGTATATGTGAGTATATCTGTGTGTGTATACAGGCATATATACATAGGTTTGTTTGTGTGTGTGGGGGAGGACATGTGGGAGTCCCTGTGTGTCCATGTGTGTATGTATCCAACAACTGAATACTGAAGGTCAGCTAATAAAATTCACATGTGCAGCCAACCATGAAGAACAGGTCAGTGATCATCCAGTACCAAAACAGCCATCCACTACCACATATTGTAGTCCAGCAAACACACTCTGGCAGCAAACAACATGAATCTACCAAATGCTACAAAATTCAAGCCAAGATGGACAGATGGGATGGCTCTGAAGTTGAAAGTTTGAAACTAACAGAGACAACACTTGAATATCACCTGAAGAAATATAACTGGATCTCATTATGCAAACAAACAGTTGCATAATCAAATACCTGTAATTTTGGAGAACCACGTTGGGTGGAAACAATTCAAGTGATTAAAAAATAACTGTCCAACCATACTCCTTCTTGTTGACTTCAATTTTTTCAATTATACACACACACACACACACACACACACACACACACACACACATATATATGTACTCACATACATATATGTGTGTATGAGGGTGCGGGTGTCCTTTGTGTTTGCCCTCCACTTGACGACTGATGTTGGTTTGTTTACATCCCTGTACCTTAGCAGTTCAGAATGAGATCACTAGAATAAGTACCAAGTTTTGAAAAATAAGTAATTGAATCAATTTGTTTAACTTAGGTGATACCCCAGCATGGCCATTGTCTAAGGCATAGCTTCCCAAAGTGGGCGATATCACCCACTGGTGGGCGATTTCAACTTACAGGTGGCTGATGGACGAATTTCTAGAAAGTGGTGGTGATTTGAGATTTTGTTGGGCAATTTAAACATTTTGTGGGGGACAATGAAGTTTTACAAATTAAGTCTGCATTTACTGATATCTAGGTATGCCTAGAATAAGGATGTACTTTTAGGGATTGCTTGCACGAGACGTCCCTTTGTATTAAAAAGGCGAACTTGTTAATCGATCGAATAATTTTGTCACAGTCATTGAGGTGGTTGTCATGCGTGCTAAAAATAGCAGCCAATAGGCCTAGGCCTTATATCACACTCTACTACAATATTTTTGTTTTTGCATAATCATATGAAGTCCCATATATAGAATTCAAATTCACAAAAAGTTTCTGAAAACTCCGAAAAATAAAAAAAAATTATGAGGGGTTATATGTCGTGTGTAATTCTGTGGTTTCATATTAAAACACAAGTGCTATTTTCAGGATGTTGACAAAATGTGCAGTCACGCACAAAATGACAGCTTTGAAATTGTGTTTCTTGGCTTTGTGAAAATGATGAAACTTTAAACTTCATAACTTTTTGAAAACATTTTTCTGGCAAAAAATTGAATAACTCCAGCAATTTAACTTGGAAAGGCATATTAATGTGCCAAATTCTAAAATTTTCAATAAACTTTAATTTTTGAAATGCTGGCAGCCAAACAAACTAGATCCGTATTTGCTCCTGTAAAGATGTGTCATCTGACTCTGCTCTGTTGACTTCTTCTTCTCTTTGGGAATACCATACTGCCTTTCTGATGCCGTCCTGAGAAATTCGTTTTCACATTTTCCCTTTAGTGATGCCTCCAGTCAAGAAAATTTGTTGACAGTACAGTAGTGATTATTTATCGTTTGGATTTATTCCCACTCCTCAGAACTGTCAGTTACCAATGTGCCTTCTTTGCTATCAAACATCGACCAACAAAGCAATGAAACCTTCACACTTGAAGTATCACTTTGATGCAAAACATTCCGACAAGAAGGACAAGCCATTATCATACTTTTTGCAACTGAGTTCCTCTTTCAAAAAGCAAATACAAACATTCAACACGCTACTCCAGGAAACTAGTAAACAGGAGAATGATGGGTTGATTGCATTGTGCAACATTGCATTGCTTGTTGCTAAGTCTGGGAAGTTTCACACAATCAGAGAAACATTACTTTGCCCAATTATTGAATAGGTTTTGTCAACCATTATGCATGAAAATCCCGATAACATTATGCAGAAGATCCCACTTAGTAATAACACAATTTCTCGACACATCGATGAAATGGCCAACGATGTCAAACATCAGCTCATTAATATTCTCCAGTGCTCTGAATTTTCTACACAAGTGGATGAGCAAACTGTTGTGTACAATCAATGTTTGATGATGGTATATGTTCGGTATTTCAGTGAAGACCTTCAACCTTGTGAGGAAATACTTTTCACAGAGAAATTGCCACTTGATACAAAAGGTGCAACTATTTTTCACACTCTCAAGTCTTTCCTCTTTGAACATAATATCCCACTCAGTAATATTCTTGTCTGTGTGTCTGATGGAGCCCCTTTGATCACAAGATCATGCAGATGTTTTTCATCTCTCCTAAAGCATGAAATTTCCCACCAGATACTAACTGCTCATTGCTTGGCATACCGGCAGCATTTAGTGGCAAAAAATATGAACAGTAGACTGAATGATGTGCTACAGTTAGTTATCAAGACTGTGAACAAATTGAATTTCAGTCCCTTGTCTGGTTGAATTTTCCATCAACTCTGTCTGAGAAATGATGACAACCATACTAAACTCTTATACCATACCGAAGTGCGGTGGCTGTCAAAAGGAAACTGTGTTTTACGCTTTGTTGAACTGTTTTATATAATATCTTTTCTTTGAAGATACTCCACTATCCACTTCACTGATGGCTACAAGGTGCGATATCTTTTTTCTTTGTGATATATTCACAAAATTAAATGATTTGAATAAGTTATTGCAAGGAAACATAAAAACTCTCGTTGATTGTAAATCATTTATCACTACCTCCATTTCGAAATTGGTATTGTTTAAGATTAACCTTTCAAAACGTCAGTTCCATCAATTTCTACAACTTGATTCTTTTAAAGATGAATTGGTTGATGAGGATTTAACTACATATCGCAACTATTTACAATCATTGCATGATAACATGATGGAGCGATTTCAAGGTATTATAGTACTGAATATTCCAAATTGGTATAGCAATTTGTTTGAGATTGATACAGTTGATTGTGAGGATGATATTCAGGAGGAATTGATAGAATTACAAAATGACAATGATGCCACAATGCCACATTGCCATAATAGCAAAGAAGGTTTGTGGTACCATCAGATTATATTGAATTCCTACCCCATTCTGTGGAAACATCTGAAATTACTTTTGCTTGCCTTCCCTACCTCATACCTGGTTGAATGTGGTTTTAAACATGTTGGAACTTTATTTTCCCATTAAAAGAATTGGACTGGATGTGATACAATGAGGAGATTTGCGGCTAAAGTTGACAAGTTTGAAACTGAATGTGTCTGCACTAGCTACGCCGCACCAGACACATGATTCTCATAAAAAATTTTTGTTCTTTTCCTTTATAATACAATCATTAATTATTTTTGCATCAATAGTTCTGATCAATCGTTTATCTGGGGAAAATGAAAATCAGTGTAAAAGAAAGCACAATTTTCCAGAAGTTAATCTGTCTGCATAATATAGAGTTAATGTTAGAATTTTATTCACACTAATGGCAAATATAAACCCACAATAAGGGATTTTAAAACAACTGCATATTTAGTTCAAATGGCACTTACAGAGTAATGAGTCTACGATATAGTGTGTGTCAAATGATATAAGGTGGGTGGCTCCTAGGGGATTTTGTGTTGGGGTTTTTTACACAGGTGGACAATGGAACAGTTTTTAGCCGATGGGTGGGCAATATTGCAATTGGGTGCAAAAAGTTTGGGAAACACTGCTCTAAGGAAATGAGTAAAAGATAAAGAGAAAAGATATCACGCTTCTTATACTGTTTTAGTTTAGTCAGAGTTCAGTCCCAACTGAGGAGGCCTATGATCAAATACTAATCGGGGACAGACAGTATGTCGTTAGCCAGCTGGAGGAGATACCCTCCTGGGCCAAAAACAACAGTAGCATCGTCCTCTATGGGACCACCACATTTAGTTGGCAATAAGTGCATATGCTGGGAGTATCTTTCCTTGAAGTCATTAGCTGTCATACCTGTATAGTGCCTAGTAATGCCATCAGATTGTGTAATGGTGGCTCTGTAAACTACAGCCCTTGAAGACAAGATCCTTCTAGAAGGCACATAGTGGGGTTCCAGAAGTTGCAGGTGGGGGTTGCTGGTGGTGTGAGTACATTTTTACATCTGTTGATGTGTGCAATGTTAGATGCAATATTGTCTAAGCAGGAGTAGATTACCTTCACATTAAGGGGGTTAAAGATTTTGTAATACTTATGACCTCTGGGGAAGTGTTTCTTAATTAATGACAGGAAGCCCTTAGCTATATTGGTGGAAACTTCTAGGTAGAATGGAGGTTATACCATATAATTCTTCTTCTCCTAATCCATTTGGGGTGAAGAGATGGTGTTAGGTAGTTGTCCACATGCACGAGCTTCTAAGTAAACCTGCTCCTAGCCAAAGCATCGTTGTAGTGGGAGGTGGCCCTATTAAAGATTTCTCTATTAACCAAGAGATTAGGTAGTCATTTACTAATGCTTGGAACAAGGCTTCTAATTACAGTGGGGAGATAGTTTGAGCTCTTGTGGATGTTTACTGTATCCGCATTAGGGTTCCTGTATGGGTAAAACTTTCCTGTACTGAGGTCTGAGGTTAAGTGCAAGAACTAACCATCGTCAGGTTGGTGGTAATCGTTATGGACAGGCTGAACTCTTTAAATATTTTTATCAAGTGCTTCCTGAACCTGTCCATGATGTGGCCGTTCACATATGGTTTGAGATAGCTAGCTGTTGTCCCTATATAGGAAAGGTATGTCTCTTGAAGTATCCAAGATATTTGACCCAACGAGGTTGGTGATTTCAGCCCCGTCAAAGATCCCCATTGAGACGTTGAACAATGGGTTACCTTCTTTTTCAGCCAGAAGGAATCATCAGGAGCCAGAATTGACTTTCTGGCATTAATGATAATTTTGATATCAAGGTCACTAATACTGGTGTATTATTCAAAATGGCTGATGATTAGCATCGCACTTGAAACTAAAGAGAGCTAACAAATTTGAATCAAACTGTTTTGATCCATACATTTAACTCCCAATAAATTGATTGAGTGCCCTTCTTTCGTTTGTCCACTCATTCATATATGTGTGTGTGTATGATGATGATGAAAGTGAACAAACTGCATTAACTGAAAATAGCCAGTGGCATGTGTCAGAACAAAAACAGATAAAGGTATATTAGATAACATAACATAAAATCTTGAGTCATTGAAATTACTTCTGCTTCTAGAGAAGATAGAACAAACAATTGGTGTTATCTGAAGTAACAACAAATGAGAATAGCAGATAATCTCAAGAATCAAGGGCTCTCAAAAACTGATGTGCCATTAAAAGACAAGACCACCTGGTTGACAGCTGTGGATACAACGTTCCTGCCTTGGCAGGCAACATCAGCAAAGCAGTTTCTCTACTTTAACTCCACGTTTTGTACAGTTTTCATTGACTAAATTCACACACAATGTATTTGTCAGTCTGGGGCTACAGTAGAAGGCAATTGTTCAAAGTACTGCACAGGAGGAAAAGACACAAAATCAAGTGGATGCTATGATGACTTCTAAACCAGTCATATACTAATAAATCTAGAAGAATCATAATTATTAATTATAAATAAGTAAAAATTAAGGATTTTCAACAGTCAAACTTCTGGAATTACTTTTTTTATCTGTGTTTTTTCTTTTCTTTTACCACATTTTTGTTAAAATACATTGCCTTTGTTACGGTTAGAGTTGAAAATAAGAAATAATTTAGTAAAATAACTTTCCCGTTATTAGGTTGATGTTTGTGATATAAATTAACATGGAATTTTGATAGAACATCATCATCATCATCATCCTCATCATCATCATCGTCGTCGTTTAACACCCATTTTCCATGCTGGTATGGTTTGGATGGTTTGACAGGAGCTGGCGAGCCACAGAACTGTCCAGATTCTAATTGTCTGTGTTGTGGCATGGTTTCTATGGCTGGATGCCCTTCCTAACTCCAACTACTTTACAAAGTGTGCTGGGTGCTTTTTACATACCGTCAGCACAGATGCAGCTACACAGTCCCAGCACGAGTATATTTTATGTAGCACCAGCACTTTTAAAAGACAAGCCTGTATATATGAACGAATAATGATTTTACTTAGCTTGTCACCTCTCAGGCTAAAAAAATAAGTTTGTATCAGAACCAGTGATAGTCTCATTTGGGTTGGTATCAAAGGGGTTAAAAACCTGATTATCAAATCACAGCTTGAAGATTTGATACAATTTTAGGTCATGGAGTGTTTTGCTAGCCTCCTTGAATAGTCTTAGTTTCCAAAACACACAGATAGAATCTTATGGCAAACTAATAAAGTTTTCTCAATTTAGTTGGCATTTTTTTCTCAGATAAACTGATTCCTAGAAATTGACTACATTTTATGACTAGTGCTTCTTTGTTGAACATCATATATAGAATAATTAGGATATAATACTTCCCTGATTAACTGATATCTAAAATTCTATTTTCTTGTTATGCTATTAACACTGTTTCCTTTAACTAATCAAATATACTTATACTGTGTCTGTAGTTCTATTTTCTTATGTGACAAAAGCAGCTGCAGTTTTGTATTTGTACTAAGGTGGCATCTGTATTTTCTCTTAGCTCAATATAATGTTCTTCTTCATTATCACATAAGACTACCATAAAATGGTAGAATAACAAAGGAGCAAGCGTGGCTTTGTTATTAAGAAGTTTGCTTCAAAAGCATATTATTTAGAGTTTCTTCTCTCCATAGTAAAAGACACCTGTGGCAAGGTGACTTATATGTATGTGTGTGATGGGGGACTCTCTGTCTTTCATGTTGATGTCTGTGTGCTGATTAGAAACAAAGTCACTGTCCATGCAAGCAGTGTCACTGTTTATTACAATCTGTAAAGCAAATAAGTCTTGTCATTCAGCTATTTTTTGTTTGAAAAACTTGAGGAAATATTATCTGCTTGAGTGTTGGCAATAGGAATAGCATCTGGCCTTTGAAAATTTGCCTTAGTATGTTTCATTTGATCCATGTAATCATAGAAAAGCAAATGTTAAAACAATGACGATGATATTAATGATGATGACATATCCTATACTTTAAGTATTCATCATAGCAAAGGTAGTAGTTCACATATTCATTCATATGAAATGCTTTGTGGCATTTCGTTTGTCCTTATGATCTGAGTTCAAATTCTGCTGGGGTCAACTTTGCCTTTCATCCTTTTTGGGTCAATAAAATAAGCACCATTTGAAAACTAGGGGGTCGATGTAATCAACTTATCTCTTCCCTTAAAACTGCTGGCCTCGTGCAAAAATTTGAAATCAATTATTTAACTTCTTCCTCCGAAGAAGGAGCTGGTTTCTAAAGAAGATACAAAACTACTTTATTGAAATGTAGATAACAAAAGCAATGTCACATTTTAAACCTGAGAAAAGTCTTGCTTAGTTTTACTGTTACGCTTACAGATTGTATTTGTAATGTGCAAGAGTTGGTTGATTTCTTTTTCTGAAAATCCAAACATATTCAGACTGACGGGCATTTACTTAGAAAACCAAGTGCACCAATTATCATTGGTACAAGTGTAGATTTGTCATCCAGATATAGAAATTGAAGGTTTCCAAGAAGTTGTCCATAGTTATATTCTTTCTCTTTGATTTTCAAAGAGATATTCACATCAGTAGGACAGCCAACCTCCATGACAGTACATACTTTTCCTTGTCTGCCCCAAACAACAATATCTGACCAGTTATGCTTACACTTGATGTATGTATGCATTTTTACATACATATTTATATATATGTGCAAATACACACATATAATTGTATATGTATATATGCATATGCCCATACACATATATATATGTATAATAGAATGATGATATATATATATATAATAATTTTTAACCATGTCATGCCGTGTTCCTGCTATTGTGGGAATAATTTAAATGTTATTTCTGATGGATTTCTGATAATGTGATAATGAACAACACATAGAGAAAAAGAAGATAAAATAATGAAGTTAGACAACTGATCACATTGCAGCTTTGTAGCCAAGTGTGTTTATGACTCATTGTTAATGGTGTCCCTTATAGCTGTTGTTTACTTTTGTTTTTAATTGAAAAAATATGATTCTGAGATGAAAAGAACATGTGGTGAACCCAACACTTCGTCTTGTAAATGAGCAAGGTCTAGACTGTTCGCAATTCAGAAAAATATAGACGTCTATTTTTGAATGAAGAGTTTACACTCATGCAATAAAATGAAAGTGATTCAGGCAATCAAACTGGTGAAAGTAATAGGGAAAGCAATGACTTTTGTGAACAAGTATGGTAGTTGAAAGATAGGCTTATTATCGTTTTTTTCCTGAATTTTTTGTTGATTCTGTCCATTAGTTTGCCTAACAAATATGTTTCTTGTGAGATAGGCCTACTATTGCTTTACTCCTGATTTTTTTTTTTTTTTTTTGTTTTGTGATTCCATTCACTAGTTTGTCTTGCAAATATGGTAGTTGAGAGAAAGCTCTATTATTGTTTCTCTGAATATTTCTTGTGATTCTGTCCATTAATTTGCCTCACAAATATGGCACTTGACAGAAAGGCCTATTATTACTATTCTCCTGAATTTTTTTTTTCTGATTCTATTAGTTTATCTGTAATCTTTACTCTTGAACTATATTTGCAACATTTTTTTTTTTTTTCTTGCTCAGAGCCCAGGTGGAGAGTAAAGTTAGACACAGGAGTCCAGGTTTGAGAGGATTAATACATTCTGGCAGATTCAAATGTGAATATGTTAGTTGGTGCTGCTTCATGTCTGTGGAGAAAACTTCTTAAATAATGTGCTTGCAACATGTTTGATTCATTGAGGAAAGGCGACTTTGAGCAACAACAGTATTTCAATCTGGTTATGTCTCTTCAATTAAAGGTAACCTAGATCTATGAATCTAAGCAAGAATCTTGACTTTTGCTTATATAAATCATCATCATCATCATCGTCGTCATCGTTTAACGTCCGTTTTCCATGATAGCATGGGTTGGACGATTTGACTGAGGACTGGTGAAACCAGATGGCTACACCAGGCTCCAATCTGATTTAGCAGAGTTTCTACAGCTGGATGCCCTTCCTAATGCCAACCACTGCGAGAGTGTAGTGGGTGCTTTTACGTGCCACCGGCACGAAGGCCAGTCAGGCAGTACTGACAACGACCATGCTCAAAATGGTGTATTTTACGTGCCACCCGCACAAGAGCCAGTCCAGGGGCACTGGCAACGATCTCGCTTTAAAGTCCTTACACATGCCATGGGCACAAGTGCCAGAAAGGCGGCACATGTTCCATATAAAAAAAAAAGAAAATGATTTTTCTTTTGCTGATGTGTTGCTAATATCAACCAAACTGATAATAAATCCTGAGTGTGTGGAAAACAGAAAAAAATCAAATCAATGTTGTAGGTATTCATTCTTAATGCAATCAAGTAGATTCAAATGTGAATGTTAATCACTGTTGTATTTTACCAATGGAAAATAATTTTCAGACACTCTATTCACAGCACACATGATTCATTGATTTAAGGGAACTTTGAGGCACTTTAGTGTTTCAACTTGGTGTCCCTTACGTTGAAGGTTCCATGGGCCAATTATAACACACTGTCGGAAAAGAAAAACTGTTTTCCATAGACAGAATACAACAGTGGTTAGCATGTTTATGTTGAAATCTGCTGAAACATATTAAGAATGCTCTAGTATGGCCATAATCAAATGAATGAAACAAGTAAAAGAAGAGAAGAATATGACATTGTTTCGATTTTTGCTGTTCTCCATGCATCAACCAAAAATTTCTTCATAGAAATGTAGACAAGAACTAAAATTCTTCTTTTGATTCACTGAACCAGGGTGCATGTGACTGAAGTACCTTTCACTGAAGACATAACCAGGATGAAATAAATACTACAGTCTCTCAAATTCCATTAGCTTGATGAATTGAATGCATTGTAAACACACATTGTCTGTAAAAAGTTGTTCTCTGTAGACAAAATACAATAAACAGTGATTAGCATATTCACAATAAAATCTGTCAGAATGTATCATGAATGAATATATACATCGTTGATTTGATTTTCACCATTCTTTATGCATGTGAGTATCTGTTATATACATCTCTGTTAGTATGCACATGTATATGCACACACAGATACACTAACATACTCATGAATATATATATATATATATATATATATATATATATATATATATATATATATATATATATATATATATATATATATATATATATATATATATATATATATATATGCATGTGTGTGGGTGTGTGTGTGTGTGTTACTTATAATATTTTCATATCTTTTCTTTCTGTACTGTTGTATGTAATGCTAATTTTCATCTCAAATGGATCACCACCTGTTTTATGTATATATGCTGTGGCGACTGGAGTTTTGGAACACTTGCCATCTACCAATTTTTTTTTTCCACAAAGCACTTGTTAGCCTGAGATTTATGATAACAGTAAAGATCATTCTCAAGATTCCATGCAGTGGGATGGGAATCAAAATCATGTGATTCCAAAGCAAACTTGTTGAAAAAATGCTATTATTGATATGCTAAATATTTTGCAGGTCTGTATTTCTCTGCTAGTCTACTAAGTCGTTTTTATATGAGCATAACACTTTATACAAGAACATATCTACAATGCAATGACAATGCAGTACTTGAAAAACTGTCTCATCATGCATAGCCTGTTCTTTGGAAAGTTAATGATATTCTTGATTTAGGCCCACAAGCCAGGTGCAATCAAGCAAACCTATAATAAATGATATTTCCATTAGATCCTTAGTGCATTTTTGTTAATTAATTAATTTATTTATTCTTTGAGACAATGTATTATGACCAAATTAGCCAATATATCAATCCTTCATTTTTGTAACTCTGTGTGACTCACAGAGATTTAGCTGCTATTTTTTGCTGGTCATAATATTGCGTAGAAGAGGCATGGGCCATCCTTTTCTGGCAGTGGTTCTTAAGAAATATTTGCTTATTATAAATTAGGTTGTATCACCTAAAAAAAATAGCAAACCTCATATGTTGTCTGTATTCATTAGTTGATAGTTTGAGGAATTCTCCAGCTCTACAAGGCTTTGATCAAGAGAAAGCTTAAGTGAATGAAAAATAAAAAGAAGGAATACTATTTTAATTAACAGAATCAAACATAGAGATTATGCTATAAAATTTGAGCAGACTTTCTTTTTTTGAATAACCATGACATTATTTGTGCCATTGAAAAATTCATTAAGTTTAAGATCCATTAGTGCTACATACTCCTCAGGCTTGCTATAAACTATCCCTTGCTGAGAAAGTTACTTATATCATAAATCACATATAAACATACACTTTACATATAATATCATCATCATCATCATCATTATCATAATTTGATGTTTGCTTCCATGCTGGCATGGGTTAGATGGTTTGACTGGAGCTGGTAAGCTTGAGAGCCGCACCAGGTTACTACAGCTCAATACCCTTCTTGATGCCAACCACTCCAGGTGTGTAATGGGTGGTTTTTTACATTCCACCAGCACGGATGCATCTATGTGCCACCAGCACAGGTGCCAGTTATGTGACACCAGCATCAGTCAAATACCTTTAATTACCTCACCTCACAAAAAGATATAGAATTCTTCCTTGCTCATCTAATTTCAGTCTAGGACACTAATTAATGACACTTAGAAAAATGAATATGTGAATAATATGTTGTTCTTATTACTGTATATTGTTCAGAATATTTCTTTCCGTTTATTTTTTTTTCTTTTGTTTATATTCAAAAACTGTAATATTGTATTGTTAGTTGGATTCTGCAATTAAAACAAAAGTGTAAGAAAATATTTTAAACAAATAGATTTTTAAATTGTAAGAAGAGTATTAATAGAAACCATGAGAAATACATTTCCATGATTAAATCAGCCAGGATGCAATAGTTATTCTTGCAACTTGCATTTTCACTGTATACCATTCTATTGCTCAACCACTTTCCCAGTAATTGCACTAATGTTAACATTACAAATGTTGTCTAATTAAAAATTAAAAAAAAG
The DNA here is from genome assembly GCF_046866305.1 of Octopus bimaculoides. NCBI lineage: Eukaryota > Metazoa > Mollusca > Cephalopoda > Octopoda > Octopodidae > Octopus > Octopus bimaculoides. The sequence goes on along the minus strand of NC_142931.1, from coordinate 70,411,345 downwards.
GATGTTGATGTTAGTAAATGAATTTGGTGTAAATAAAATTTTTAAACATTCAATTTAAATAATTGAAAGAACCCTCCACACACAGCCACTTAAAATTCCAAAATGTCTAAATAAATGTATTGATTAGAATGCTAAGTAAATCCATATATAGTAATTGGTCTCAAGGCTTTTAAATATTTAGTAACATTAACATAAGAATGCCATTTTAGTTATACACAAACATACACACACATGCACACACACACGAGCATATATATATATATATATTTATATATATATATGTATATATATCTTCCTTGTGCATCTCTTTTCTGTGCTAGCAAGAGTTGGAAGGATCATTTTCTCAATTTTCTCAGACAAAAGCAGCAGCAGCAGCAGTAGTAGTAGTAGTAATTTTGCACTATTTACATGCACTATTTTTCTGCACTTTCTCTCTTCAGAGTGAGACAACGTATCTTCCTATCCAGTTTGACTTGTCTGAAGAAGTAACTGCATGTAATAGAACCTCCAATGTAACTGGCCACTGGACACTGGAGCAGCTTAAATAAACTTCTCTGTACAGAGTTCTTCTCTAGATTATGACTTAAACACACACACACACACACACAAATGCTTAGCGGTATTTCGTCTGCTCCTACGTTCTGAGTTCAAATTTCGCCGATGTCGACTTTGCCTTTCACCCTTTCGGGGTTGATTAAATAAGTACCAGTTATGCACTGGGGTCGATATAATCGACTTAATCCGTTTGTCTGTCTTTGTTTGTCCCCTCTGTGTGTAGCCCCTTGTGGATAGTAAAGAAATAACACACACATACACTCACACACATACACACACACACATGCACAGATAAAGAGAAAGGTAGATAGACAGAAAGACAGGCAGAGAGACAGAGAGACAGACAGTCGGACAGATAGATAGATAAATAGATAGACAGACGGATGGATGGATAGATGGATGGATGATATTGCATAAAGTAGTGAATGAGATGCATTTGCGTGATTATGTTACTTTCTCATTTGTGATTGGTTATAGCTGCCAACATGCATTGGTTTACCGCTCTTGAAGTGAAGATAAATGTAATAAATCAAGAAATTATTTTACGATGATATGCCTTATACTATAATTTGTCTTTGTTGTCCAGATTCATGCCATTGGCCACACTGAGTTGTTTCTCTTAGCTGAATTTTGTTCTACTTTTATGTATATTTGTGCAAGTCTGTGTATGTGTATGTGTGTGTATGAGTGCATGTTCATGTATGCATGTATTTACGTATATGTATTTGTGTGTGTGTGTGTGTGTTTATGTAGGGCATGTGGCCCTGTGGTTAGAGTGTTGCTCTCATGACTGCATGATTGTGGGTTTGATTCTTGGAATGGGTAGTGTGTTGTGTTATTGGGCAAAAATACTTCATCTCACATTGCTCTGTGATCATGTCAATATCTGATATGCAGTACACTGTGTATTTTCACAGATGATGTCAATTTAATGGAGGGATTTAGCTAATGCACAGCACAAATATTTGTTCATTTAAAAAAAAATTATCTGTATAGGTTGTTATATATGTATGTATGTGTGTGTGTGTGTGTTCAGGTATTCAGGTATGTAGGTACATAGGTTGCTAGGTACATAGATATCAGATGGACTGTAGAAGCAGTGAATGCATTCTGTGTGTAGGGGTGTATGTGTGATAAAGTATTGAATGCATGTTACTGCATACACACAAAAATTGCTGACCTTGTACCAAAATTTGAAATCAATATCAAATTTAATTAAAGCTAAAGTTTTACGATTACAATCCTGGTTATTTGAATAGTAGTCAATTATGAAAAGAGAGTGAAGAGCAAAGAGAAAAAAGGGGGAAGCAGAAAGAGAGGACAAGAATGAAGATACTTTAAACAATCTTACAATATCTCTTAAAGACAATATGAAAATATACAAGTGAAGTTACAGAAGTAGAAAAAAGAATAGGACAGAAGGAATAAAAACGTTTTAGAATGACTGTATATTTTTGATATATAAAAAGAAACCACTATGCAAGTGTTAATTGCAAAGCATTCAAATATAAACTCATGAAATCAATGATAAAAAAATTATTGCAATAGTCTATAACCAAAACATTAATCTTAGTAATTTATGCTTCTCAGTGAAATTAAATTATTTTACTCCATAATGGAAATATCCACAATGGAATCTCTGAATACATTCCACTTTGCAGACACAAAATCCATTTGAACAAAATAATTACAAGTTCCTCTTGCCATTAGCGATATCTTATTCATTATGTATTAAACTACTATAGAGTTATCTCTCCTATGTCATATACTGGACAGTCATAAATAAATAATTCTCTAAGAATGTCTATCATTACATATTTATTATTTGCATATATATATATATATATATATATATATATATATATATATATACATATATATTGATAGAAAAGACAACAAAAGAAAGAAAGAGAACTCAAAATTATGTAAATAGAGGAATTTATCTGTAAATAATATGTAACAATTATTCGGTAGCCATGATAAAACTCTTAATGATATATATATATATATATATATATATATATATATATATATATATATATATATATATATATATATATATATATATCTTTGTATGTGTGTGTGTGTGTGTGTGTGTGTACGAATATGTATTTATTCTTAATACATTATAATTCTTATTTACAATAGTTTTCTTCCATATCAAGATATGCAATCTTTCAAGAATAATTTTATTCATTTTTGTTTTTCCTGTTCATTGAGAAATAAGAGAATTATGAGGGGTTTTAGCATGTGTTTAGATCATAACTATGCTGAGTTTTGCTTCCACTAGCAAAAGCTATTCGTATCTTTCAGAAAGCTCCATACTAGTTTAACATTATGCAGCATTCGCTGTTTGTTTAATCACAGGCTATGTGGGAAGACAGACTAAAGGGGCTTTTGTTAGCTTATCTCTCCGAAAAAATAGCTTCCATTGCTACTGAATAAACTAAACTGAAAAGGGGAAGTTTCAATGTCCTTCAATTTTCTAATGCTTTTATGTGGCTGTTTCTGATAAGAAATTTCACTTGCATGTTAAACAACTATATTTTGTAGCCATTATCCATCATCTACTCCCAAAACATTTCAGTACCTCTACTTTGCATCACTTGCAAACTTATATGTTCTATGATCATTAAAGTGCAATGACCTCCACAATAACCAGCCTTCAATTTGATTTTCCATTCCTAGGTTAATTGGAAACATAGATCGCCGTGCTACTCATAAACCTTCTTGGTAATTCAATTATTTGGTGAAAAAAATTTGGTGAAAAAAGCAAGTTAAACCATCCAAAGGATGGGTGCATTTGCTAGTATATATGTATATATATATATATATCTAATTGGAGGGTGTGTTCACCTCATGAAGGGATGGTTGCGTCCAAGGAAATATTGGTTCAATACCTAGTATTTGGGTGGAATGAAATTCTCTTAAAACAATAGGTATATATAAAGCATATACTTTATATTCATTTAAAAGAAGAAAAGTAAATAGAGATTAGGAAGTTAATAATTGTTTACCATTAACAACAAATTGGTTATCTTCATTTCTTACAGCTGTTTCAATTAATACTCAATAATTTAATTACAAATTTGTACATTAAATTTACATTTATGTGACATGAGTATAATTTCATCAGAAGTAAAATGATGCACCTATGGATGTTATGATGTATGTGGGCTTATCAATTCATTTCAGCAGACAATTTGTTGTTAATAATAAACAATTACTAACTTCCTAATCTCCATTTTCTTTTCTCCTATTTCCATGCTTTCACAAGCTGAACAAGTTGCCAGGAGCTGGCAAGCCAGAAGACTGCATCAGGCTTCACTATCTGTTTAGGAATGGTTCTTCTTAAATGCCAACCACCTTACTATGTGTATGGCAAAAGAATGTTTATGGTGGACTTGCTTGAAAAGCTTAGAAACAAATACCTCCTCATCAACTTTATCAAGTATTACTTGAAAAGGAAGGTGAGAATAGAGAGGGAAGTTTTGTCTAAAGAAAATTTCAATAAAAGGTGGGTGAATGTAATGAGGATGGTACACATGAATGACAGACCCACTTTGAGCATGAACCTATAGAACAAAAAGACAAAGGGCGCTTTGCTCTCATGGTTTTTTTCAAAGGTTACCGTGGATTTCTTCATAGGGTTTTCCATGGATAACACTAGTCAGTGTTTTATTTTCTTCTTCTTCTGGGAATTTCAATTGTTAAAACGATACTTTGTTATCTCTTGTGTACACGTCCCAAAACGTTTTCAATCCCTATTGATCAGTTTTGAAAAGAAAAATTCTACATTGTATTGTTTCATCTGCATTTGGCCCTGCATTGCTTAATAAAGAAATTTATGTATATGTATATGTATGCATCTACATTGTAGAGTATAATAATTCATTTGAAGGTATGACTACATTTTATTGATACACTTTATACTATTGACACTTCAGTTTTCCAAGATTTATTGGAGAGTAATTTAAAATTAAAACAACTACAGAACTACATTCTCTTGCCTACATTCTTGCCATTTAACAATTACTGATCAAGAGGGACATATTGGAAAAAATTCTGACTGTTTTAGCTGGGTTTGTAGCCTAATCTAGCAGCAGCTACGGTCATCCTCACATAGATACACAAATTTAAAGCTATCGTTGTTGCTCTTTAGATCTGGTGCAGTCTGATCAAGAAGACTTATGGTCAAAGGACTTCTGATCAGGACTGCTGCACCATTTTTTATTTCTTAATTTCAGATATTATCTTATGTTTTTTTTTCCTCATTGCACCCTTCCCTTTTTAAGATGGTAGGAAGGGAGTTGGTTGCTATTTTTTGCTGATCATGTGATCACATTTCTCTCTCCTGATCATGTGATCACATTTCTCTCACATAGCACAGGAAGAAATCAGACATTTTATATCATTGTTCTTGTTGTTGTTTAGCCAAAAGATTAACCTTGAGTGAGTATGGGTGCAATACCATAGTTATAGTCAAATATCCTCCAACCAAGAGCATCATATTGTTTAGGAGTATTTAGGAGTACATTATCTAATGTGTGCTTGTTTTTTCAAGATGTAAGATGTGATACGAAGGCACTTTAATTGTGTTTCTAACAAGTTAAGTAACCAGAGAGGAATTAATTATAAAAGGAGTCAGATACAAAAGAAATAAAATAGAGATTACGTCATCATCATCATCATCATCGTTTAACGTCCGCCTTCCATGCTAGCATGGGTTGGACGATTTGACTGAGGACTGGTGAAACCGGATGGCAACACCAGGCTCCAATCTAATTTCGCAGAGTTTCTACAGCTGGGTGCCCTTCCTAACGCCAACCACTCAGAGAGTGTAGTGGGTGCTTTTACGTGTCAACCGCACGAAAACGGCCACGCTCGAAATGGTGTCTTTTATGTGCCACCCGCACAAGAGCCAGTCCAGGGGCACCGGCAACGATCTCGCTCGAAAAACCTCATGTGTCACTCGCACAAGAGCCAGTCCATGGGCACTGGCAACGATCTCGCACGAAAGATATCATGTGTCGCCCGCACATGAGCCAGTCCGGGGGCACTGGCAAACGATCCCGCTCGAAAAAGCCTCATGTGTCACCCGCACAAGAGCCAGTCCAGGGGCACTGGCAATGATCCCGCTCGAAAGACCCCATGTGTCGCCCGCACAGGAGCCAGTCCGGGGGCACCGGCAACGACCTTGCTCGAAAAACCTCATGTTTCACCCGCAAGCCGGCCCAGGGGCACCGGCAACGTTCTCACTCGAAAGATTTCATGTGTCGCCCGCACATGAGCCAGTCCAGGGGCACTGGCATCGATCCCGCTCGAAAGATTTCATGTGTCTCCCGCACATGAGCCAGTCTATGGGCACTGGCAACGATCCCGTTCGAAACATTTCATGTGCCACCCGCACAAGAGCCAGTCCAGGGGCACTGGCAATGGTCTAGCTCGAAAGATATCCCGTGTCGCCCGCACATGAGCCAGTCCAGGGGCACTGGCAACGATCTCGCTCGAAAGATTTCATGTGTCGCCTGCACATGAGCCAGTCCAGGGGCACTGGCAACGATGTCGCTCGAAAGATATCATGTGTCGCCTGCACATGAGCCAGTCCAGGGGCACTGGCAAGGATCCCGCTTGAACGATTTCATGTGTCCAAGGTATAAAATAATAAATAATAAATGTGCCCTTTTAAAGCCTAGCCAGGTTCATGGGCCTGGTTTCCTGGTTTCAATGGCATATGTGTTCCCAGCTGGACAGGACGCCAGACCATTGCAGCGTCACTCATTTTTTGTCAACTGAGTATACTGGAGCAACATGAAATGAAGTGTTTTGCCCAAGAACACAACGCATCAGGAATCGAAACCACAATCTTACAATCATGAAGCTGACACCCTAACCACTAAACCATGCACCGCCTCATTACAAGGTATAAACATCTATAAATGTGTAATAAAAGGAACATGATGTAGAAAGAAGATTAAGTTGCTATGGGATGTGATGCATATAGAGGATAACAGTATGAATAAGTAGAGAGTATTTAGAGAAGATAGAGCCTGTAGAAGAGGGACACCTACAAAGATATGAAATGAAGTAGGGAAGACTGATTTCAAGCAGCTCAGTCTCATGGTATATTATCAGGATTAATGACAGGCCACAGTAGAGAAATCCTATCCAACCATGCCGGTATGATGGAGCAAACGTTAAAGTAGAGGGAATGAAGGAAGCTGGGTGTTATAACATAACAATATTTTTAGTTTCTTTGTCCACCATTTGGCACCAGCTGAGTCACCATCTGCTTCCCCATACGAAAACTCAGTCAATCTACTGATTCTGCAAAGCACCCTAAAATACATTTATTCCTTTACTAGAAGCTAAGCAATTAATTAGTTGTTATATTGTGTTCTTCATTTCCATTTTACAAAACAATGAAAATAGTAATAATGGAATAACAATTAAATACTGTCTCAGAATTGAATAATTTATATATGTATATATATATATATTATGTGTGTATGTATATATGTATGAATGTATGTACACACATACACACAAAATATATATGTATGCATGTATGTATGTATCTATATGTGTAGGCTGTTTCAATTTTCCTTTTAACACTTAAATAATATATAGACATTTTATTTTACACTAATGTGTAAAATAAATTGTGTTTATGTTATTTCATTTCTCTCTCAAATATATTGTAATTATTGTTTGATACACGCAGTCTCTTTCTCTCTCTCTCTCTCTCTAGATAGGTGGATAGATAGATAGACAGATAGATAGATAGATAGATAGATAGATAGATAGATAGATAGGTACATACATACATACATACATACATACATACATATATACATACATACACACACACACATACATACATACATACATACATACATACATACATACATACATAGACAGATAGATATATACATATTAAAACAAAAAATTAAATTCTGATCATAGAGTTACCAAAGGCTTCATAACCACGACAGACACAGCCTTGTAGATGGCTCATCAGACTCTATATAAAAACAGTAGTAGGACAATTGAAAAGCAATCCAAGAATTTCTGGCCCACAGAAGTGAACATGAATGGACTGGAAAAAAGAGTTTAATGAAGTTAGTGGGGATTTGGATTAAGGTTGCAATGAAATAGTGGAAAGGAAGAATACGAACAGAGACAAAATATATACTAAGAAGCTCAACTGACTTAGGTTGCTTGCCAGTTAATATTAATGCTAAAGGGACTTATGAACCATCATCCTGTGTACTTGTGTGTGTTATATATGTGTGAGTATGTGTGTGAATGTGTGCATATATACATACATATATATCTATTTATATACACACACACACACATATATATATATACACACACATATATATGCATACACCCACACATACACACACACATATATATGCATATATGTATATATAGGTGTGTGTGTCTATAGGTGAGTATCTGAGAAATGAGAGAATATATTAAAATATAGAGAGGAATCTCTAAATATTTTCTCTGTGAAGAAACTAAATATTAGCAATGACAAAACCTCATAAATATACAATATGAATGGCACTAAGGTGTATGCTTTAAATCAACTTTTGAAAATTGATGGCATATTTGTAAATTGCTTTACTGTTTGCAATTAACTTTAACAGCTTTGACTAAAAATCATTGAACGAATTCCCAATTTAGGTAATATTTCATTATCTTATTTGATGGCTCTATAAATTCATGCATTCAAAATTCATGTTAGTCAGAAATATAGGAAGCAGTAAAGTATAATTCACATTCTCTTCCCCATTCATATTTCTCTATTGAACATAGAAAGAAAGTTTATTTCATCCACGCTGACTGACAGCAGCACAAAGATTAGGTGTCTACAGAATTGTGATAGTGCAGTCAAGATTCAAGAGTTCAGTTTATGTCAGTAACAAACAGAGACTTAGAAACTGAATCCCTTGTGCATGCATTCACCTAAATATGAGAAATAAAGTAGGACTATGCCTCTAAAATTATTACACATAATAGAATGGCATACTGGAGGAGTTTTTTCTCTTCGTTTTTTTTTTTTTCGTTTGTAACGCTAATAAATTCAGTATTATGTTTATATATATATATATATATTTATATACAGAAAAGTCATTTTATTCTGCACAGGTAGAAATATAGAAAAATTGTGAAAATGCACTGGAGTTTGTTTAGATTTTTTATTTTTAAATTTTTAAAGGTTTTACTGGGTTCACAGCGTTTTCTGGTTTTCAAACTCTGGTGCAAGTCTCTTGGAGAGAATCAAGACAGTTGCAGCATAGCTTTACATCTTTCTATCTGAACTTTTGAAAATCAGAGAAATTTGTGAAAGTCTTTAAAAATTTGAAAATAAAAATCTAAACAAATCCTAGTGCATGCAGTTTCAGCTTCTTATTACTACATACACACACACACACACGCATATATATATGTATATAGTTCATAGATGAGAATCAGATATTGTCCATATAGAATCTTTGATCTTCTTTCTTTTGGCACCTCAAATGTAAGATCTCTTCCCTGATGATGGACGCTTGTCTCATCCTGTGATGGAATCAATCTACCAGCATCATTTTGGACAACCAAGCTCTCAGAAACAGCTGTTGGATTTGTAATGCTCTTCTTCAATCCCTTTAATTCTCTGTATCATTCGTATTCTGTGTAAGTCAGACCTTTTTGTATGTAAACATATATACATTTTTTTGTATTTCATATATTCAATACACTGCATGTATATATATCGATTTGTATAACTTGCTTATCCCTCAATATATATGTGTGTGCGTGTGTGTGTGTGTGTGTGTGTGTGTGTGTGTGTGTGTGTGTGTGTGTGTGTGTGTGTGTGTGCATGTATAGAAGATGAAGGAGTGTTGTTTTTTACATGTGTAATTTGTAGAAGGAACTGCTTGAGTCATGCAGGCTTGGTCAGCCATCAGAGAGAAGTCATAGAAATCAACCCCTTGTAAATTGTGATATGGCTATTGTTCTCAACAGAACACGTGCAACCTGTGGAAAGATGTGCAGTTCAGTTGGAAGATTATAAAGACATGTCAAAAGACTTCATATTGTGGCATGTGTTCCTTCTGCTAGCTAGTGCAGCTGTGCATTATGCAATAAAATGTGCAAGTTTTTGGCAGGTCTCAGGAGTCATATGAGGGCCTCACATTACATTATCAAGGACTCATTTCAATGATTCTTTCTAATAATTTTTTTGCTCATATATGAGAAAGCAGCTACTATATGTATGTATGTGTGTATGTATGTATGAATGTATGTTATCAATCAGTTTCATTTCTCTATTTCTTGTCAATAGAGAAAGAGCTGAACTCTAACATAGATTTAAGGCTCCTTCATTGGAACTTTTATCAACATCATCTAGGTATTTGTGCATATGTGTGTGTGTGCAGTATTTGGTGTTAGTGTATGTGCAGATTTGTATGTTCGTTTTATGGATGCGTTTTTATGTATATATTTTCATGTCTAGGCGTATGCATATGTATTTATGTGCAGATGTGTATGTTTGTTTTATGGATGCGTTTTTATGTATATATTTTCATGTCTAGATGCATGCATATGCATATATGTATGTATGTATGTATGTATGTATGCATGTATGTATGTATGTATACATATACATGTATATGTATGTTTGTATACATATATATATATGTTTGTACATATTTATACTTGCGTATACTGTATTTGCTGGTAGATTGAATGCGCATTTCTCGTTGGGCTATTAAAGAAACCTGGCATATTAGTTTGAGACCAGTTTCGGGCTCATACAACTGAGTTAGCTAAGAGGAAACTTGGTGAACTGAAAACCCAATTAGCTGTAATTCCAGGAGGCCTAACTAGCCAGTTATAGCCTTTAGATGTTTCAATCAATAAGCCATTTAAAAGAATCATATGGGAGGAGTGGAGCAAGTGGATGGATGCAGTCTTCAGATTTTGAAGTGACACCAACAGAAAGAATGTATGTGTGTGTGTATGAGTGTGAATATATACATTTTCATTTACAAAGTACCCACACTCTTACTCTGTACAATACACACACAGCAATGATAACAGATTCTCATATACTGCTACATACGTTCATATTTGGGTATTTGCATGTGGCAAGTAAATAGATAGGTAAAGCATATTTGTATGACAACATGACTAATCACCATCTCAGAATTTACTACAAAAACCTTTAAAAAACAGTTTGATGGACAATGGGGAAAACTTAATATTTCTTGAGCCAGACTACAGTTCTTATTGAATATTTTTTCTGGCTAGGAAATAATACAAATATACTGTACTTGGTGTTTGAATTAGGTCCTTGTACTATGTCAGTAATATATTGATATTTTACCCTTATTGTGAGTCAAAGTATTTTGATTCCTGAGGGAAATAATTTTATAAGGAAACTGCAGTGTTGAAGGTAATGAGTCTTATTGGAAACAAATATACTTTCAGAAATTATAGCATCAGTTGCTCGATGAGGAGAGAATAGACAAAAAAAAAGTATCAAACTATAAAGCTATCAATTTAAGGGAGCAGATGAATGAATTTATTATTAACCTAAATTCCCAGTAAGGTTCAACCATTTTATGCTTGTAAACAAATTGATCCATTTTAATAGAAAGTATTGACATGAAAGGGAATCTGAAAAATAAGTCAATGCCTGAGTTTGTTTGTCAAAACTGTTTTGCCATTATATAAAAGTACCAGTGTGAATAATTTTCTAATGTGAGACAAAAAGTACTTTACTCAGATTTTGTTTATTGTTTCTGGAGTCTTTTTCTTTTTGTCTTCTTTTTTTGATGTTATATTATTTAGTAACAAATATGTCACAAATGCTATTGTTTTGTTATATTACACACCAACGGGAGCATAAGAAATGGAAAGATAATTTTAAAGTCATATATGTACCCAATCACACTCTTTGTTATTTGCATACACACACACAAACATACGTGCACACACATGCACTTACTTACATATACATATACATGCACACACTCTCTTTCTGTTTCTCAATGTGACTTTCTCACACATACACAGTTCCACAGTAATGTGATTGACATATACTTATAGGATAACCAAAATAACTTATTCACAGTCCATGCTGTTAATATCAATTTACTGTACACCATTGTACATTTTGTACACAGAACATTACATATGACAAGAAAAAGATACAAGAGGAGAGAGAGAAAGAGAGAGATTTTTTGTTGGTAAGTCGAAATCACTTCTAATCAAGCAGACCTATAAATTTGTTCAAACTCTTATCATCCTGCTATTGTTTTTTTGGCGTTAGGAAGGGCATCCAGCTGTAGAAACTCTGCTAAATTAGATTGGAGCCTGGTGTAGCCATCCGGTTGCACCAGTCCTCAGTCAAATCGTCCAACCCATGCTAGCATGGAAAGCGGACGTTAAACGATGATGATGATGATGATGAATCTATGAATAACATACCCTAGATTACATTATTCAATGTGTCCATTTCAATGTGGCAACACAGAACATGGGGGAGCTTTAGTTGTGAATTCTAGCTATCTGAATGACTATGGAAAGTTTGAGAAACAGAACCCTCTTCTGCCACTGTTTTTACCTAATTACTACCAGACGGCAAGGCAAATTATACTGATACAATGCAGGATCAAAGAGATATCCATGTAACTAATCTAGATTTTCTCTCAGTGTCATCTGTGGATCACACAATCAATGACACAATTTATCATCAAAGACATGTATTTCTGGTGAGTTTAATAAAATTTAGTTTTCTCTAGTTCTGTCCACCTCTTGTGTATCTCCCCACACCTTATCCATTCATTCCTACTCTCACTATTATGATAATCTTATTGTTTCTGTAGTCTTCCCTTTCTTTCAGGCTTGGTTGGTGAACATTTTCAAGTTTCTCTTTGTGCAAAACCTGAGATCGACAAGCCCTTTCTTGAATCATTTCCCATCGCCAGGAATATTATCCTTAATCTTGTGTTTCCAAGACAGGCTAAATTTTTTTTCTGGGACATATTTTTGAGAAAAAACGGTATCAAGAAATATAGTATATCATTATGATTTACTTGTGGTTGAGTCTCATAAAATTACAAGACAATTACACCAAGAAATGCGAATGCACGCGCGCATGTGTGTGTGTGTGTGTGTGAGCATGCACGTACGTATGCAAACATGTGTGTGTTTAATTATATTGGCTCTTTAATCTGGAACTAATCTATAAGCAAAGGTAACATTGTAAAACACAGTCAAGTGTGTCATTAGATTTTGGAGAAATTATTTAAAAAATGTCATTTACTATTGTCTTAGGTTACACAGTTGATTCCAGCTTAGTATTCAAACATTTGAAAAGAAGCTTTATAGAACTAATGCTGACATTGAGTGTCATAACTCTAAATTTATTCTACTTTCATGTGTAAACAATTAAATCTCTAATTGTTTTAAAGCAATTTTTATACTTTTCTTTTGATCTTTTTAATCAGTAGTACTATATAACTATTGTAGTTTATATTTCATATTACAGTTATATGAACTTAACACCATTATTGCCATTTTCTCTCAATCAATTGGACCAATGGTTATCAAATATGTCTAATCAGATCTGCCATGTTACAAAAGAATTTCTGATATCTTTTATCGTTTATCCTTTTCTTATATCCTTTATCTTTTTAATATAGATAGAAACGTAGGTGTGAGGTAAAAAGTTTGCTTCTCAGCCACATGTTTTGGGGTTCAGTCCCACTGTATGGCACCTTGGCCAAGTGTCTTCCACTATAACCTTGGACCAGCCAAAGCCTTGTGAGTAAATTTGGTAGGCAGAAACTAAAAGAAATCTGTTCTGTATGTGTGTGTGTGTGTGTGTGTGTGTGTGTGTGTGTGTGCCTATCACAGGTGTGGGTGTGTGGTAAAAAGTTTGCTTCCCATTCACGTTTCTGGGTTCATTCCCACTGCATAGCATTTTGGGCAAGTGTCTTCAAGTATAACATTGGGGGCCAACCAAAGCCTTGTGAGTGGATTTGTTAGGAGAAACTGAAAGAAGTCTGTTGTGTGTGTGTGTGTGTGTGTGCGTGCGCGTGCATGTGTGTGTGTGTGTGCATGTGTGTGTTTGTCACCTATAACCACTTGATAACCAGTGTTGGTGTGCTTACATTCCTGTAACCTTGTGGTTCAGCAAAAGACTCTGATAAAATGAATATTAGGCTTAAAAAATGAAGTGCAGGGTCAATTCATTCAACAAAATCCTTTAATGCAATGCCATAGCATGGTTGCAGTCAGCGACTGAAACAAGAGGAAAATAAACAGAAAATGATTTGTGAAAATGAGAAGGAAGTTATAACTATTTTTATCAGATGGGTTGAGAAATGGAGAAAAGTTATTTCGAAATTCCTTTTTACAAACAGTCTATATCAAATATTAAAATCGCATTATAAATAATAGGCTAATTAGCATTTATATAATTGACTAACATTTATCTAACTAACAATTATCTGTTTTCCTAATTGGATGCACTCATCAACAGGCAATTAACCCAATCGAATTTAGAATGAGTGATTCTCTTTGTAAGAGTATGTGAAAGGAAAGGATGAGATAATAGATGTTATACAGAAATCAAAACCAGGCTGTGTTCCATAAAACGTTTTATAAAATTTTATTTATTTTATTTTACTTCTTTCTTTCATCTCAATCAATGATATCTGACAGATGGATAGAAATAGTTATTTATGAAGTCCTTATTCAAATGAAAATATCATTGAAATGTAATTAGTCAAAAATATTAAGAAAAAAAAAGCAAGAGGTTCACTTGTGAATACCAAAAAATGTAACCAATATCTCAGGAACTTTTATACTCTGACTAAGATTTAATGATATATTCTATGCCTCTTTTACTAATTTCAGTCATTCAATTCTAGCCATTCTGGGGTACTCTTTTCTATGGTACAGTTGTTTACTATAACTCAAGTACATATTTTATTGACTTGAATGATTAAATACAGACTAGGGCAGGATTTGAACTCAAAATGTAAAAGGTTAGAATAAAATATAATAAGACGTGCTATTTTGACCAATGTTTTAGCTATTTCTGCTAACCAAATGACAACACACAGATATACAACTTTAAACAACATTTTCCATAATCAATCATAAACAATTATGATACACATTCCAAGAAAATTATGTAATACACCGTATGTCATATAAGAACTTGTTTCCAGCTTTGCAGTATAATGAGTGTTTTTGTTATAAATCCCTGGAAGAATGTGCAAACCTGATAATTGAAGAACTGTGATTTCACCTTAAATTAGTTTTGTTCAGTTTCTGTGCAATCAGAACTGCACATGCTCTGTCAGTTAAATTGTTTTAAATATCAGGCAATGACCAAAGGAAATCATCTGGGTATATAGATTTAGCAGCTGTCTTTGAAAACTATACAACATATCACATGGTATATAACAATTATTTCAAGAGGTTATAATTACAAATTGTTTCAAAACTCTGACTACAAATACATTTAAATATATTTTCATGTTGTATGTTGTATTATGTTCTAATATAGAGTTCTTAGCAAAGGTTTGTAACTCACAGACATCAAGCTCATTTAGTTGCAAGCAAACATAAGGAAGTAATACTGTAGCTTTTAAAGGCAATAGAATTTACAGTATTTGCTCCAAATCTTCCAAAGTGCAAACAATTAGAATACACCATACTTGCAAGAGAAGGCACATGGCTCAGTGGTTAAAGTGCCGGGTTCAGTCATGAGGTACTGGGTTCAGTTCCTGGATTGGGCTATGTGTTGTGTTCTTGAATAGAATCTTCTGGATTAGTGGCTAGGGTGTTAGAGTTATGATTATAAGATTGTGGTTTCGATTCCTATACTGGGCAATGCATTATATTCCTGAGCAAAACTCTTCATTTCACATTACTCCAGTCTACTCAGCTGGCAAAAATGAGTAATCCAGCAATGAACAGGCACCCCATCCAGATGGGGAATTTATACACTATGGAAACTGGGAAACCAGCCCTCATGAGTCAGTATGACTTGAGAACGCAACTTTACCATTACTTTTTGTGTTCTTGAGCAAGGCACTTTATTTCACATCACTCTAGTTCACTCAACTGTAGAAATGAGTTACTATGTCATTGGTATTAAGCTATATCAGCCTTTGACTTTTAGTTAGATAACAACAGTGGTGTGGAGAGAGGAGGCTGGTATGTATGAGTGACTGCTGGTCTTCCATACATAAACTTTCCCGGACTTGTGCCTTACAAGGTAACATTCTAGGTGCAATCCCATGGTCATTCATGACCGAAGGGTGTCTGTCTATACTTGCAAACAGGAAATAGATTCCCATCAACTGCTTAATGTAGTGAAAGGTGGAATAAACTTCAGCACTATGCAACAATTACACATAGTACATATTAAGAACATGTGACACATGAGTTGGTATCAAAAACTTCCTGGACTAGTTCAGTAACTCACCAAAAGATGGCAGCACATAGCTGCATGTGTGATGAGAGCTAGCAGTGACCATCATGAGGCAGTGTACTAGAATTTGTGTTTTCATAATCACATGCATGTTGTAGTCTGAGATTTTATCATGAACAGGAACAAAGAACCAGCAAAACGTTTTGCATTAAACTTGGGAAGTCAACTACAGAAACATTGAGTATGCTTTCAGAAGCTTACAGCAATGAGGCAATGGGTCTATGCAATGTTTCAAGTAGCACAGGTTCTTCAAAAGTGGAAGAACATCCCTGGAAGATGGTAAGCAATATGGAAGATCTGCCACAAGTGTCATAACCCAGAAATGTAGTACTGTGCCTCGAGAATTTGTCCCCCAAGACCAGACCATCAATCAAGAGTTCTACTGTGACAGTTTGAAGCATTTGAGGGAGGACATTCAGTGAAAGTGGCCGAATCTGTGGAACACAAAGAACTGGATTCTTCATGACAACATTGCACCCCGTCAGTGAGCTCTCCTCATTCATGAGTTTCTCATCAAAACAACATGGTATTGCTTCTGCACCGACCTTTTTCACCAGATCTAACACCTGCAGACTTCCATCTCTTCTCCCCAAGATTAAAATGCAGCTCAAAGGTCACTGTTCCAACACCGTTGTCAAGATTCAAAGCGAATCGCAGAAGATCCTCGACTTTCTTATGGAAAATTACTTCCAGGTTGGATTCCAAAATGTGGTAGAAACACTGCCATCAGTCTATTGCTGTGCAAGGTGATTATTTTAACTGAGATTATATTAAAAGTTAGGTAAATAAGTTACTTTTTCTTTAACATAACTAGTCCAGGAACCTTTTGATACCACCGCATACACAGGAATCTATGGTTAAAGCTAAAACTAGGTGAAAATTATCAGACTTGTCTAATCCAATGGAACCAGCCAATGCAAACTCCAGAAAGAACAAAAGGTCTTACCAATTCCCTCAATGCAAAATAAATATTTATCTAAGTGTATCTTTCAAATTCAATCATTCTATTTACATATTTTTAGCAGAATCTAGCTCTGAGCTATTGGATTTTAGAAATTTACATGTATCTTCTAAGTCCAATATTCAAATATTTTCTTTCTATTAGTATGGAATGTTCAGTCCAACTGATTCATGATAGCAAATTTTATCAAAATCACAGAATAAAATCACAACACAACTGACAAGATATTTCAGTCAGTATCATTTGATTTTGCAAAAAAATGCAGAGGGTAGATAAAAATGAAAATTAATAGCAGTGAAAAATTCATGCAAAGTATTTGCACTAATACATAATGCAAATATGAATACAAGAAACTGTTCAAAAACGTAGCAGTGTGTTAAAAAGTTCATTTCACAATCCTAAAGTGTGCCAGATTGGGCATGCAAGTATCTTCAACTATAGCCCAAAGTAATAACTGCCACATGGTAGAATTTAGTACATGGAAAGTGTATAAAGCTCAGTGTTGGTGATGATATGTGTGTGGTGTATGTGTGCGTACATATATATATATATATATATATATATATATATAATCATCATCATTGTTTATTATCCACCTTCTATGCTTATATATATATATATATATATATATATATATATATATATATATATATAGATACATATTCATACATACATACATATATATATACATGTGTGTATGTATGTATGTATGTATGTATGTATGTATGTATGTATGATTGAGTCAATGTCAGGCTCATAACTTATCTTCTGGTCTGTATGAGAGTCTGGAGGTGAGAACATGGATATATTCATTACTTCCCTACCAGAACTGATAAATATTGTGCATTATATGTATCTAACAATTGATTAGGAGTTCTACTACATACACACACATATACACACATACATACACGCACACATACACACATACATATATACATACATACATGTATGCATGCATGCATGCAAACATGCATGCATATACCTGGTGTGAACAATTGAAGCAGCATTAAATTAAAATAGCCATCTATGTTTCATACTAAATGTACATATCTTAAAGGCAATATGTTGCAGTTTGCATCTAAGATAAAATGTATTGTCTGTGCACTCTGCCAAAAACACACTATATATGAAAGGCGGTAAAAGAAACATCCTGACAGTGGCTAGTAAGAACACCTGATGCATTTTGACCTTCTTAGGCCTAGTTAATGATGTGTGCTAGCTTTGCACTCTTGAAGGTATACCAAATAAGGAATTCCCTACTGCTGTTAACATGAAGTATAATGTAAATCGTCTAACTCATACAAGCATATAAAAACAAAGGCTAAAAGTGAATGGGCAAATGTTGCAATGCTTTTGAGCTACTATTCCCCAATGCACGCCATTACTTAGTTTTGGGTTTTAGTATTTCACATTTGAAGTTAGATTGTTAATAACTGAATCATAAGAAATGAAAGAGAATGAGCAAATTTCATTCAGCATATTTATAGCAGAACCCAATGCTCTGATAAATCAGTCACCTTCCTGCCTATTTCTTATGTGGTAGATGTAACTAATAGTAAATTCTATAACTCATTGGTTCATTATGACTGTGCTTATCTTAATTCAAAAATTTCTCAAAAGAACTGTAGCAACTCACTAGCAAACAAAATAAGTGCTCTGGCACATCTCTAATATCTTAAGAAAATAAAGTAAATCAAATCTAAGACATTTTAATTTTGGGGGATCTCACAACTCAGCAAGAAATTTGAACACACCACCACATGTTAGAAATATGATTAAGTGCTTTTGCAAATTACAAAAGTTAACAGTGTTTCCTCTGATAAACAATTAAATAGCTTGGTATACTGGTGTACTGAGAGTTTCGTGCATTTGCCAAAGAGACAATGCAGCTTCTTGATTCTAAATAAAATAGAAGCTAATTGGCCAATTGTGCAATGCCACATGGAAAAGCCACAATAACTTTTAAATTATTTTAAATATCTGGAGCCTCCATGTATCTTGTGATGCTATCACTCAGTACTTGGATATTTCTTCTCCAAGGTTCAGACTGTGATAATTTTTTCCTTTGAATTTTTATAGAAGAGGAGCTCTTATCCAAAGTCAGTCTTTTATCATGCCACTGCTGTTGTTCAACACAAAAACAAAATCTGATACAGTTTACTTTCATAATGCAAAAAGCTGGGATAGATTTTCAGACAGTTCTGAAAATACATTACCTTGGTCTAGTAATTTATTAATTGATGCTGGAAGGAATGAAGGCAAAGCTGACATCTGTTGAACTTGAACTCAGAATGCTGAAATCCACAACAAACAATGGAAGGCACTTTATCCAAAGCTCTAACAAGTTTGTTAATTATCATCTTAAAGTATGATGTGATATGTTAATATTTCTTTTTATACATTTTTAGTGATAAAATAAATTTGATATCAATAGCATAAAAGTCAGAAGTCAGCAAACGGGGAAAAAAATTAAGATTAGCTATATTCAGTATGATAAAGATAGCATTTGAAATTCTGACAGTAACTGTAGAATTAAATAATTAAATAATATATAAATAAATATATAAGGAAAGAAAGAAAAGAAAGAAAGAAAGAAAGAAAGAAATAAAGAAAGAAAGAAGCAAACAAACAAACAACAAGCAAAATTTTTAAAATGCACAAAATTTATATTTATGTCACATCATAAGATTAGAATTTATATATTTTATGCTTTGATAGATTTTGTTTGTATATGTTTCTTGAGACACTTTGGTGGTAGTTTGCAGATGATTGTACTTTTGCATTCGAGTTATCAAGACTAAGTGTGAATATAATTATGAATTATACTAGCACAATTTTAATAAAAACAAAAAGTTGAAATTCCAAATTACTTTCAAAATAAGGCCAGGTTTAATCAATGATATGGAAAATTGTCTGGAAATGCATAATTTAATGAAAGATGAACTATTAAATGGTGCACACACACACACACACACATCCATACACACACATAAATGCACACATGTAGTAAGAAATTTGCTTCCAATCACATTGTTCTTGGTTTAGTCCCACTGCATGGCACCATGAGCAAGTGTCTTCTACTATAACCCTGAGCTGACCAAAATCTTGTGAATATATTTGGTAGATGAAAACTTACAGAAGCCAGTCATATATATTTGTGTGTGTGTGTGTGTGTGTGTGTGTGTGTGTGAGTATTTATTTCCTGTCACTGCTTGATGTTCACAGCCTCATAACTTAGTGCTTCAGTAAAAAGAGAATGAAAGAATAAGTGCCAGACTTGAAGAAAAAAGTACCGGGGTTGATTTGTTCAATTAAACCCTTTTTAAGACAGTGCCCCAAGCATGGCCTCAATCCAATGGTTGAAACAAGTAAAAAGTAAATAATAACAGAAATTTTCCAAGGAAAGAAACATAATCGCAGCAGAAATAGAGATGTCCAAAGAAAAGGGGAGATAATTTCAAGAAATTGAAAATAAATTTCACACAATGAATTTACTTGCTCAGCGGGTCATATGCACCATGTTTGCAGGAAAGGGAACAGCTATGGACATTATTATAATGGAATGTTTCTGTGTGACAAATCCTACTCAACCCTTTCCTACTTAGTTCACAATAATTTTTACATAGAGGAGAAGACTTAGGAAAAATGTTGATTAATATAATTTATAATTAAAATAGCATAGAATTATCTAAGGAACGTTATACTCTTAAACTCGTTTGATGTCATCCCACCTGAAACTGTTCCTGGTTGAATGTTACAAACTTTCTGTTTTAAAATGATTTAAAAAAAAAACTTTCTACCAAATTTTTTATGCTAATTTATGTTCCAAATGCCAGCTTAATAATCCTTTCTACTCTAGGCACAAGGCCTGAAATTTGGGGGAGTGGGGTAGTTGATTACATTGATCCCAGTGTTTCACTGGTACTTAATTTATCAACCCCTAAAGGATGAAAGATAAAGGCGACCTTAGTGGAATTTGAACTTGGAACATGGTGACGGACAAAATACCGCTAAGCATTTTGTCCAGTGTGCTAATGATTCTGCCAGCTGACCACCTTAATTTAATACAAGCTTAATAATGACAAAGCACCAATAGTACACCAGGCAAAATGCTTAATGGCATTTAATTTGTCTTTACATTCTGAGTTCAGATTCTACTGAAGCTGACTTTACCTTTCATTTTTTTCAGAGTCAGTAAAATCAGAACCTGTTGAGCACTGAGGCTGATGTAATCAACTCACACATTACCTCCCTAATAGCTGGCAGGAAGAAGAGCAGTCAAAAGTAACACCATTGTATGTGAAATACAATTACTGTTCATACCAGTAAGCAGGAGTACTGACTTTATAGAGTTTATATATATTTTCCAGTGTAAATACTGTCCTACCCTATCTTGAAATGATTTACCAACAGAACATCTGCAACATGTAGAATAAAATAAAGATAACCTTTCTATAAAACTGTAAAAAAAAAATAAAATGTAAAGATGTCAACGGGATTTGAATTGAGGATTTCTTGAAGTGTTGCATGTTATCCTATTAAATTGGCTAGAAGTGAGTGAATGAATATGAATGCCTAGATTTCATACCCTGACAAAAAAAAAAAAAAAGCATTATAAGCCTATGAAACAATACATGTGATTAAGTGATAATTTTAGATTAATATATAAGAGCCAGCCTCACTTAATTTCACAGCACTGTCATTTCTATCAATGGAGAAATTTGTCAGTGTTGGATTTGGTATATTTTGTACCAAAGCAATATAAATCCAATAAAAGCTTTGCAGGAAAATAGCATATAATTTCTTCCTTTTTATTATTATTATTAGTAGTATTGCTATTTATTCTTATATTTTCTAAGATGAATTTTAAGATTTATTTTATAAAATTTGATGTTTAGAATATGATTGACAATTCCATATTTTCAATGATATTTCAATCAAAAATCATTAAAATTATTGAAATGTGATTTCTTATTTATATAATATTTAGCTTCACATTCAAAAATATTTGGTGCAGTTGTCATTCTCTGAATTTCCCTTCAGCTCGCATTGTGTTTCAAGTATGCAAAAAGACTCAGTGAACTTTCAACAAAATAATTCTTTGCTTTAAACACTAATATAATTGGTGTTCTGCTAAATTAGTGGAAAAATACCTGTCAGTTTCACGTATGATTTCAAAAATTATCTTGTTTTAAATGATATTTCATTGTTATTTTAACTGTTAATGCTGCCAAAAGAAAATAAGAACCAGATTTATTTAGATAGCAGCTCATTTGAAGAATTTCCTGAAACTTATATCACATAGATCAAATTATAGAAACAAAACTATCATTATCATCATCATCACCATTGTTGCCGTTGTTGTTGTTGTTATGCTAATGCATGCTAATTTAGTTAGCAGGTATTTTATCGTGAAGTTTGGTGACAAGTCTTCTCAAATTGCTAAAAATGTTCTTTGGATTTTTACAGAATATAGGATAAGTACTTTACTGCAGGTCAAGTATGTGAATTTCAATTCCAATTTCTTTCAGACTTCTAGGAAGCATTTTAGGAGTTGTGCCAGATGCACCTATTAGCGCAGGAATGATTGTAATTATTATTATTATTATTATTATTATTATTATTATTATTATTATTATTATTATTATTATTATTATTATTATTATTATTATTATCATCATCATTATTATTGATTATTGATTTGATTGAGAGACATTCTTATTCCTGGTAGAATTTATGTGGGTAGTGAGTTACTACTAATAACCTAAAGTATCCACAAGCTTCCAATAATCTTTCAAGTGCATAAAACCTTCCTGATAATTTTTCCAGTCCAAAGGAGGCAAACTTTCTGTGGAAGCTCTACTGGACATTTTATTCCATTCTCCTTCAACCATTTGCCTACATCTTTACTTACAGTTTCCAATACACCAGTTATTACAGGCACAACCTCTACCTTTTTTATACTCCAAATTCTTGCAATTTCAAACTTTTAGGGATAATTTTTTTTTTTTTTTGCTTGCTTTTCATCCTCTTTCTTTACAATCCTAGAATCAAATTAGCAAGATGGATCAATTAGTAAGCAGCTTCACTTTTCCTTGTTTATCAAACTTTTTAAAGTTTATCTGGCCATGCACAAGATTTTTTGGTACTGTTTACAGTTCTTCATTACAACCCTTGTCTAGCACAAGGTGGTCCTTGGTGCTCTTGGATCCTTTTTGGCATCCCTTTTGTTCTACTGGAAGTAGATTGCTTTACATAAGGAACGTATATATTTTCCTTGTGAGGATGACTGTTAACACTTTCCATAAGACGTTAAGACCAGCAATAGATCAATAATTGCCAACCTCATTGCACTTTGACTGATCTTTCATCAACAATGTTGTCTTTTGCTCTACAATCCACTCCAGAACTGCACCACTCTGTAGGCAATTGTCTAATTGCAATGCAACTGCACCACTCTGCAAGCAATTGTCTAATTGCAATGCAATTTGTATTAACGTAAACCACTTGAGCCAGTAGCCTTGAATTCTGTCTGGTCCTGCCACTTTCCAGTCTGGCAGTTTTGATACCACTGAAATGACATTTTCTGCTGTTATGTGCAAATGGTCCTGTCAGGGAACCTCCAAGTGATGGAGTTCAGATCTCATGAAATGAATCAACTCATTTTGAAACGCTGTCTCGTCTAAAAATATTGATGATGATATGCGCTGTCTTATATTACTAACTATATATATATATATATATTTATTTATTTATAAACCCCAATGAAATGCAGATATACTACTGGCACTCCATTGGCTGCAATGCTGAGGGTTCCAGTTGCTCCAGTCAGTAGAACAGCCTGCTCATGAAATTTACATGCAAGTGGTTGAGCACTCCACAGACGTACCCTTAACTTTGTTCTCAGAGAGATTCAGCATGACAAAGAATGTGACAAGGCTGGCCCTTTGGAAAACAGATACAGTTGACTGGAGCAATGTGAAATAAAGTGTCTTTCTTAAGAACACAATGTGCTGCCAGTTTTCGCACTTACAATCGTGAGCTGAATAACCCAACCACTAAACCATGCCCCTTCATGGAATGCAGATATAAAATTATGATATATATTCATGTGTTTGTATGTATGCCTGTTTCTTAGTTACTTCCTTTAATATTCTGAATGAAAATCTCACTGAGGTCAACTTTACTTTCCTTAAGTTAATAAGTGAGCCTCAATATTGTCACACTAGTTGTGAGAAGCAGTCACCAAATTTTCATTAAATCACACCTTTCTATCTTAAAAAAAGCAGAATACATTAGACAATGCTGTTTCTGATATACCAAAGGATTGGTTAGTCACAGTCCGGATGCCTTTTGATTATATGTTTGCTCAATTAGAGCTGATGTGGGACTGGACAACAACTTTATCTTTTCATAGCTTCAAGAAGAACTAATTAGGTACCGATGTTGAATAAATCAATGACATTCTTTACTTCAAATGGGTGGCTTTGTAACAATCTTTAGAAATCCTTAGATATATTAAATTCTTACCTCAGAACAAAGCTACAGTTTCTTTTATTTCTATGCAGTCAATTAAATCAACCCTGTACTTGACCAGTAAATTATATGATCAAATCTGAAAGGATGAAAAGCAAACTTAGCTATTCCAGGGTTTGAACTAAAAACATAAAAGGCAGTAATTTAATCCTTAAGAGAGTGCATTTTATCCAGCACTTTAATGATTTTACTAATTTGTATTTTAAATATTGTTCGTACCCAAAATTTAGAATCAATATATTATATTGCTGCATGCAGCAAGAGGTAACTAAAAGGGTAGGCACTAGGAGGCGTAACCAATCATAAAACACAGCCTAAAAATTGTCAACAGAAGCCAACACAGGAAAGGGGATGTAAAAGCAAGGATGATGATGACAATGATGAAGAAGAGGACAATGACAAGGACGAAGAGAAGAATTCTTGCTTTGTTGAAGATGTGTGTATTTCAGACAAAAATGGCTGCTAATTCTGGATTTAAATATATACCTTACACTCCAGTTTTACAATGATTATGAAAAAATAGAAAAAAATGTAGTTTTTTTTTCTATTCCTGCAATAATATGAAGAGCTCATTGCACAAATGCATCAGTCAACTTTTAGTGATAGAACTGTAACTTAAAAAGACAGACGTGATTTTTATAACATGTCAGCAGTTTTTAAATTTTCCACTTAGGTTTAACAAATCCAGCTGCTTAAGTCATTAGAGACAAATTAAATACATTTTCCATTTATTTTTATCATTTTCTGGTTGTGTTGGTGTTTAATAACTCTTCTAGTTGTGTGTTTGTGGTTTTACCTTGTTACAATCTATTGACTATGTTTATAAACTTCACCTGCTCTTAGAATCTCTGATATTCTCTTTGGAGCAAACTTAATTAAGATCTCAGACTTAATTACCTTCTCTGAACAACTCTGGCAATCTTACTCTGACTAATTGCTTCTTGCATTTCTTCATGCTCTCTCACTCATACCCAAAGACATTCCCATCCAGGGCATCTTTGATTGTATCAGTGACACATCTGGCACATTTCTATTATTATAATTATTAACAAATGGCTTGAAAAATACTTCAGGAGTTTATATACTTTGAGAACAATTCTAAACATCTTGGAAAACTGGCATAGAAATGTACAGTATTAATAAACGCTGCATGAGGATGCTCTATGAATATTTATACATCCTAGTATTGCAACTTTCTGAAACATTCTTATGTTTTTTCTTATTGTGATTTATCAATGTCTTTCTGGGTGTCGTTAAGGAGAATTTCAGTTGCACCAATTACAAATTGGAAAGAAACATTATTAAACTGATATCATCATGATCATCACCATCCTCAGCAGCAGCAGCAGTATTTAACCACCGTTTTCCATGCTGGCATGGAAGGGATGTTTTGACAGGATTTGACAAGTCAAAGGATCTTGTTTGATCCAATGTCTGCTTTCTATAGCTGGTTTTTATGGCTCAGTTCCCTTCCTAATTGCATATCTCTTTACAGAGTGTACTAAGCATTTCTTTCGAAATATTTACATAAATTATGTATATTATAGAAGTCACAGTGCAAGCATCCTCCTCAAGTCACGTCAGAAGTCTTTCTATAAATTATTCTAACAGTGCTTTTAGTCTTTCTGCTTGTTGTGTTTTAACTGGTGTAGTTTTGCTTTGCTATATTTTTTCATTAAAGCGGAGTCTTATGAGCAACACAAGGTTTTCCTTCTTCTTCATCATCGTTATCAAATTATTATTATTATTGTTGCTAATGTGATGAGCTTGCAGAATCATAAGCACACTAGACAAAATTTCTTAGTGACACTTCATCTATCTTTACTTTCTGAATTAAGTTCTACCAAGGTTAATTTTGCCTTTCGTCATTTTGGGATTGATGAAAGACGTACCAGTCGACTACTGGATTCAATATAATCCACTAGTCCCTACTTCCATTTCAAGCTTTGGGCCTATAGTTGAAATCATTATTGATGTTGTTATTTTTGAAAGAGAAGGATGTCATTTCGAAGCTCGTAAGTTGTTATTGAATTCTGTTGTTTTGATGAAAATAATTTTGTTTTTTGTATTGCTATTAATATTGTGGTAAATGTCAGAAACTATAAAAAGGCAGCCATCACAATAAACACCAAATAATATGTAGCTATAATCCAAGATGGTAAATTGGCAGAATCTACTGAAATGCTTTGGTGTTTTTGATTCTGTTGTTTACATCCTGACTTCAAATCCTGCCAAAATTAACTGTGCCTTTCATAATTTCAAGATCAACAAAATAAAAAATTAAACCAGTCAACTACTGAGGCCAATATAACCAATTATGCCCTTTCTTAAATTTGAGCCCTTATGTCTGTGGAAGAAATTATTAGTTAGTTACACTGCATTATATTCTGATATATATTTAACTATATCAGGCCCATTTTCTCCTCATTATTCATCCAACTTTATGCGAATAATTATCAATATTGTACAGTTTTCATTTTAATATGTTCTCCCTCTTCTCTATAAATGTCTTTCCTTTAACTTATGTTAAGAAATTACTATTAAGTGCCACTTTATTATTAAATTCTGATCATTGGATTCTCTTATGCCACATTCAAAGAACTAACATCAATAAGTTTTCCTCAGGCTTTCCTTTAAATATAATCTGACCTTATAGAGTTAAAAATGGATGTTATGAACTACAATATAAAGATGTCATTGAGAGTGTAACTAATTTTCCTATTCAAATCACCATGAGCTGTAATCAGTCTGTTATTGATGAATTTTACTGTACTAAAATGTGTTCTTTAACTGTCATTATTTTGGTGTCCATATTGTGATCAATACCTGAAGATTATTAAGTTTTATGTCTTCATTTTAGTGTGCAATAATTCTAGATTTACCAATTATGTTTACTTAGTATTCCTTGATTTATCCTCTACTTCAAATGATATTATAGAGTATATGATTGCCTGTTGCTTTTTGAAAGCATCTCTTTGAATATTGCTATACTTACTAGTTAACAACTGAGATAAAGTTGATATTAATGTTAAGTTTACAAGCTGGTATTTAATAAGTACTCTTATTCTTGTGAATTATTTCTTATGTCTCTCTGTCAACCGGATAAGTAAGTTTTGTATCATAAGAGTTAGTAGTGGTGGTGGTGGTTTTTATAAATTGTCACCACATTTATTAAGATGTTATATAGGATGTGGCCAATATTCAATGGTATTAATACAACATAGTGGTTCTCAATAAGGACTCCCTATTAAAAAGGTTTCTTGTGCCGCTCTATGGGCCAAAGTGCTTTCACATTATTTTCACATCATCATACTTGTTGTACTTAGGATAGCAAGTGCAAAAATCCTCTTCAGTCAATGACCATGAGATTGCACCTAGAAAGTTCCTCTCTGAGGCACAAGTCTGGGTATAGTTGCTTATGGAAGACATGCAACTGCTCATGCATACCAGCCTCCTCTCTCCACATCACCGATGCTATCCAAGTGAAAGGCAAAGGCTGATACAGCTTGGCACCAGTGATGTCACAACTCATTTCTACAACTGAGTGAACTGGAGCAACATGAAATAAAGTGCCTTGCTCAAGAACACAACACACAGCCCAGTCCAAGAATCAAACTAACTATCTCATGATAGTGAACCTGATGCCCTAACCACTGAGTCATGTGCCTTCCAGATGAGGAATCTGAATCCTCAGTGAGTTACTAGTGATACTGTTCATAATAATATATATTAACCACAATGTAACCATAAAACTGAGACAATAAGTGGAATTTATGTTGATGTTTAGTGTGGATTATTGATACAATTTAGGTTCAATGATTTGCAGAAATACATGAGAAAAAGCAGTTTCATGTTTATTGATCCAAATGGAGGACTTCAGAATTAGAAGAAATTACTAATAACAGATATTGATTGAGAAACCAATGCCGAAGAAGTAAAAGTATCTATTCTAGTTGCTGGAAAGAGAAAGAATTAAAGAGAAATATTATGTATGACCAGTTATAAACTGCAGCTGCTACACTTTATTTATACATAGATCATATTGTGAGTATAGTAGGTGACAGCTAGTGTCATCTATTAAAGAGAATATTAAAACTAATAGGCTTTAACAGATAATCATTGCAAACTGGTAATACATATTTCTTAGAAACATCAGTCTTCACTTAGCTGCATAAGTTCTCTAGAATGGTTTAAGTTCCCAAAAGACACACTTAAGGATTGAATGCTGAAGAACCTAACAAAATATTCAGCACAGTTTTCTCAAACCCATGCCACCAAAGGAATCTCTAAGTGGTTGCTTAATGTACTAAAAATAGCAGCCAAATTTTTGCTACATTGCATCCTGTTTTCTTTAAAAAAAAACAAAAAAAAAATTGTTTCAACGATTAAAAATGTTGGGATTGCTAATCCTTGAGCATTCAGATTACTTTGTCAAATGTAATGCTTATTTATTCTCATTATTTTGAATTAATAATGCATTATCTAGTAGCTTCAAGATTTCAATGGTGTGTTGGTATATTTTTGGAATAACATTGTAGGGTAGGTGTGAGAGGTTGGATGTGGTCAGTTTTAACATAAAACATAGAATATTTGGGCCAGATACGACTAGTTTAAATACTAAAGGGTTAAACAATGTGTTTGCTCAGTTAAGGCTAGCCTGGAACTAAACATGAGCAATTTACTCCAAACTTTTAAGATTTCTAATAGAGAACAGTAACTTTTCAGCCTGTCTTAGACTACTTTGCACAAATCAATTTCTAATTCATTTATTCTTTCACAATTTCATTCTTTTACTTGCTTCAGTCAAACTGACTGTGGCCATGCTGGAGCACTGCCTTAAAGTGTTTTAGTCGAACAAATTGATCCCAGGACTTATTATTTGTAAGCCTAGTACTTGTCCTATTTGTCTCTTTTGCTGAACCACTAAGTTACGGGAATTTAAACACATCAACATTGATTTTCAAGCGATAGTGGAGGGACAAACCCAGACACAAAGACATACATGCATAAATTATATGCATATATATTTATTTACATAATGAGGTTCTTTCAGTTTCTGTCTAATGAATGCACTCCCAAGGTTTTGGTCAGCCTAAGGCTATAGCAGAAGACACTTGCCTAAGGTATCATGCAGTGGGACCGAACCTGGAATCATGTGGTTGGGAAGCAAGATGCTTACCACACAGTCATGCCTTCAGAAGAAGAAAAATAGAAGAAGTTGCTTAATGGAAGAAGTTCAACTTTGCTTAAGTAGACCTATATTCTAAGGCATCTAACCATAACAAATTTGTATTTTTAAAGGCCTCTTGAACTCTATGTGTTCAACTCTTTCTAAAAAAGACAGTGAAATATGTTTTGAGTATGTTTTTGACTGCCATTTCTAGCATATTAAACAGTAGTATATATAATCCTTTCTTGGCTCAACACTAAAAGGTACTCATTGTTCAAATCCACAAATTAAACTTTTTGTTAGTGCTCTTCATTGCTATTCAGTAATAAGATCTAGATAATTACAATCTTCTAGTTTCTATACAGGTTTCTCAGCTAATTAAAGCTTCTGATGTGATGGACTGACCAGCGTTTGCTGCTTGACAGAAGACAAGTATTAGTAAAACTGTGTACAACTGAACTTGGTAAAATCTGTCTTATCTTATTAACAGCCAAATGTATTATTGATTTAGTGGTACTGATATTTTGCACAGTGGTAATCAGGAAGGAGAACTCTGCTGTTGTAAGATTATTGTTGGATATGGAGGACACATTATTGTAAGTGAAGTAAGACATATTGACATATTTCTACCAGTCAAATGTATTTTATGGGATTTCTACTTATGTATGTTATTATTGAATGAGAGAGCAGTGCATGCCATACATGTATGTATGTATGTATGTATGTATGTATGTATGTATGTATGTGTCTGTGTGTATGTCTGTGTGTGTGTATATATGTATATATATCTACCTACATATACTTTCCCTTTATGAATATACACACATACTTGCATACATACATACATATATATACATGCATGCATTATCATACACATATACACATGTATAATCATTGTGGCTGTAATGTCTACTTTTCTAGTTTTCCTTGTTAGTATTTTGTCAGAAAAGACTTACAGAGGTAGTTATTCTATGGTTAGATGTACTTCTTGCCACTAATTGTCACTTATTTTCAAGTAAGGTATTTTGCATGCCAGTCTTTTCAATGAAGAACTCAACAGCTTGTGCATCACCATGGAAGATATAAACAAATGATGCCATATGTTCAAGGTGGTGTCAAAGAGTTCTCAGACTAGTTATGTTGAATTAAAAAATAACTAATTTACCTAAGTTCAACATCATCTCCTTCACAATAGTCATCTGAGCAGCAATACACTGGTCCCAACATTCCTGCCACTTTTGGAATCTGGCCTGGAAGTCATTTTTTATAAACAAGTAGAAGGCCTCCTGCGATTCACTCTGGATCTCAACAACGGTGTTAAAACGGTGTTAAAACGGTGTCCTTTGAGCTGTATTTTAATCTTGGTGAAGAGACAGAAGTCCGTAGGTGCTAAATCTGGTAAACAGGGCAGGTGCAGAAGCAATACCATGTTGTTTTTGGCAAGAAACTCGTGAGTGAAGAGAGCTTGGTGACATTGTCACCATGAAGAATCCAATTCTTTTTTTGTTCCACAGATCTGGTCACTTTCACTGAATGTCCTTCCTCAAATGTTTCAAAACATAGTAGAACTCTTGACTGATGATCTGGCCCTGGGGGATAAATTTTTGATGCACAATGCTAAATTTCTGGGGGTGATGCTTGTAGGAGGTCTTCCAGATCGCTCATTGTCTTCTGGGGATGTTCTTCCACTTTTGAAGTGCCTGTGCCACTCAAAATATTGTTTACAACCCATTGCCTTATCACTGTAAGCTTGCTGAAGTATGCTCAATGTCTCTATAGCAGACTTCCCAAGCCTAACACAAAATTTCACGTTGGTCCTTTGTTCCTGTCCATGACAAAAATCACAGACTACAGCATAGACATGATCACAAAAAAACAAAGTGCACAGCTTGTAAAGTAAACATAGCAATGTCACTCAACACACTGCCTCATGAAGGTCACTGCTACCTGTCACTGTGCATGCAACAGTGTGCTGCCATCTGTTGGTGCACTACTGAACTAGTCCAGGAACTTTTTGATACCACCTTGTATAACAAAATTGTTTCAGTTTCACACAAACAATATCAAGGCAATGGGAAGACACAAGCACATGCAGACATGCCTAGATACACAAATGGATACACATGCACACATTTATGTACATACACATGTACATATACACAGACCCACAAACACACACATACATACATTTCCTACTGTTTTCATTTACCAATTCAATTTAGAAAAGTGCCCAAGGTTATAGGAGAAACACGTGCATCCATATTAACATGCAATTCAATCAAATCTAAAACCACAAGTTTGGAAAGGGACCTTCGAAATTGCAAAGCTATGTCTGCATATATGTGTATATCTATCTATCTATCTATCTATCTATATATATATTATTTTTTTTTTTATGTTTATAGTTTCAGCTTAGAGCTGCAGCCATGCTGATGCACCACCGTGTTGCTACACTGTCATTATGGGGAGCCTCCCACAATATGTGGCACTTGGTGAAGAATGGAGTTTGAGTTAGCAACCCTCATTTGCACCTCTTGCCGTGAGGTAGGTTCAACTGGAACTCTCGACAGGAAGAGGTCCAGCTTTGATTTAAAAACCCCTACATCTACTTTGTATAGGTCCCTCAGGCTCTTTGAGAGAATATTAAAAAGCTGTGGGCCCCTGAAACCCAAACTGTTGCAGTAACTGGTCCTGAAGTGCGATGCCATTGCTGGGACTTTGGCACTATGCAGTGTCGTCCCGTTCTGGCATTGGTGTAGCCTTCAATGCCAAGATTTGGCACAATTTCCTCCAGGATCTTCCAAATGTATATTACTGCATACCTCTCCCACCTTCTCTCCATATATATATATATATATGCCGAAGTAAGCATATAAAATGTGAAATGTGCAACAAGGGGGGAAAAAGAGTACTCAAATACCAGAGGTAGAGTAATGTGCTTTATTTAAAAGCAGCAGAAATATAACAAAATACTGTTACTCGGAGTTTCACGTTCCTGTTCATCTGTCCGATGAACGGGAACGTGAAACTCCGAGTAACAGTATTTTGTTATATTTCTGCTGCTTTTAAATAATATATATATATATATATATATATATATATATATATATATATATATATATATATATATATATATATATATTGATATTGATATTATATATTATCTGTCAGTTATGATGATGAATTTTTCAGTTGATCTAATCAATGGAACATGAAACGAATGTGAAATTAACATGAAATTAACGTTCAAGTAGCTGAGTACTTCATAGACATGGGTAACCTTAACCTAGTTCTTAGTGAGATTCAATGTGACACAGAATGTGACAAGGTTGGCCCTTGAAAATGCAGGTACTATTTATCTTTGCTAACTGACTTGATTGGAGCAATGTGAAACGAAGTGTCTTGCTCAAGAATACAACATGCTACTGTGTAGCAATCTGACGACCTTGTGATTTGGAGCCAAATACTCTAACCACTAATCCATATGTCTTCATATTGTATATTGAACTCAATACATTCTTTTCATTCTCCCTCTATTTATTCCCTCTTATTCCTTTCTATCGAAGAGCATAGGCTCGAAATGTTTAAGACTTTTCCATTTTTCCCGAGCATCAAACTAATACACTTGCTTGTCATTCCTACACCTGCTTTTGTCTTTGTTTTTCAATAAATTCAAACTATATATATTCTCTTTTTCTCCTAATTGTTTCAGTTATTTGACTGCAGCCATGCTGGAGCACAGCCTTTAGTTGAACAAATTGACCCCAGAACTTATTATTTGTAAGCCTAGTACTTATTTTATCAGTCTCTTTTGCCGAACCACTAAGTTACGGGTATGTAAACACACCAACAATGGTTGTCAAGTGATGGTGGTGGGACAAACACAGACTCACAAACATATATATACCTATAAATATGTATAAATATATATATATATACGACAGGTTTCTTTCAATTTCCATCTATCAAATCCACTCACAAGGCTTTGGTTGGCCTGAGGCTATAGTAGAAGACATTTGCCCAACGTGCCATGCAGTGGTACTGAACCTGGAACCATGTGGTTAGTAAGCAAGCAACTTACCACACAGCCACTCCTGCACCATATATATATCATATATACACACATATGCGCACACACACACACACACACACACACACACGCACACACACACGCACACACACACACACACACACACACACACACACACACACACACACACACATATATACACACACACATTCAGTGGTTGAAAGAGGTAGTCAATAGCTTCTGCTATCTGGGCGACCAAGTTAGTAGTGGGGGTGGGTGCGCTGAAAGTGTAGCTGCTAGAATAAGAATAGCCTGGGCAAAGTTTAGAGAGCTCTTACCCCTGCTGGCGACAAAGGGACTCTCACTCAGAGTAAAAGGCAGACTGTATGACGCATGCGTACGAACAACCATGCTACATGGCAGTGAAACATGGGCTGTAACTGCTGAGGACATACGTAAGCTCGCAAGGAATGAAGCCAGTATGCTCCGTTGGATGTGTAATGTCAATGTGAATACCCGTCAGAGTGTAAGTATCTTGAGAGAAAAGCTGAACATTAGAAGCATCAGTTGTGGCGTGCAAGAGAGACGATTGCGCTGGTATGGACATGTGGTGAGAATGGAGGAGGATAGCTGCGTGAAAAAGTGCCACACCCTAACAGTTGAGGGAACCCGTGGAAGAGGTAGGCCCAGGAAGACCTGGGCTGAGGTGGTGAGGCAAGACCTTCGTACATTGGGCCTCACCGAGGCGATGACTACGGACCGAGACCTTTGGAAATGGGCTGTGCGTGAGAAGACCCGGCAAGCCAAGTAAGATCGTTGCCAGTGCCCCTGGACTGGTTCTTGTGCGGGTGGCACATGAGATGCACCATTTTGAGCGTGGCCGTTGCCAGTACCGCCTGACTGGCTCCTGTAGGATTTTCGAGCGAGATCGTTGCCAGTGCCCCTGGACTGGCTTGTGCGGGTGGCACATAAAAGACACCATTTCGAGCGTGGCCGTTTTCGTGCGGGTGACACGTAAAAGCACCCACTACACTCTCTGAGTGGTTGGCGTTAGGAAGGGCATCCAGCTGTAGAAACTCTGCCAAATCAGACTGGAGCCTGGTGTTGCCATCCGGTTTCACCAGTCCTCAGTCAAATCGTCCAACCCATGCTAGCATGGAAAGCGGACGTTAAACGATGATGATGATATTGGATGATCATAAAGTCAGTTTTATTAAAATACATTTCATCTTCAAAATTTAATGGAATCTACAAACACAATTTACATATTTTCTTATGAATGCTTGCTTTCAAACTGATGACCATTCTGATTCAGGCACTACTGATAATGTGAAGCAATGGAATCACAAACATCAAGCTATATTTCATACAGTATTTGTGCAAGTTCTTGTTCAATGACTGCCTTCAACATATGGACTGTTATAATTTTGCACCATAAATTTTATCATTTATGTATCCCCATAAGTAAAAAAAATAAACATAAAACAACATCTAATGGTGAGAGGTCCAGTAAATACAAAGAGTATTCTACTGAACCTTATTGTCCAATCTATCTAGTTAGCAAAATCTTATTAATGTAGGTCCTATGGTAATGCTGGGGTGTTCTATCTTGTTCAAAATACAATACCACGTCTTCAAAGTTTTCATGGATGCTTTGCATGAGAAATGCTTGCAGCAAGTTCAAATAAATGGGACCAGTCACAGTACTCTCATTGAACTGTTCTCTCAGGGTTTATTGTGTTGCAAGTTGCATGGCAACTTCATCAGTGCTGGTGGCACCATGAAAAAAGCACTTAGAACACACTGTCAAGTATTTGTCATTAGGAAGGGCATCTAGTCATAGACACTGTGCAAAAGCAGACACTGAAATATGATGCAGCCCGGAGGCTTTTGTCAAATCGTTTAACTCATGCC
This sequence comes from Octopus bimaculoides, assembly GCF_046866305.1. Lineage (NCBI taxonomy): Eukaryota > Metazoa > Mollusca > Cephalopoda > Octopoda > Octopodidae > Octopus > Octopus bimaculoides. The sequence continues at coordinate 70,375,656 of NC_142931.1, read as the reverse complement.
AATATGGAATCTAGGCATTAAATGATGATGATGATGATGATTATGATGAAGGTGGTGGTGGTGGCAGTGCTAGAGCTTGTGGTGACATATGTGTGAGTGAGTGTCCCAGTACTAAAAGACAAAAGAACACAAATTACATAAGAAAATCTACTGCCTTACAACTGTTTCAAACAATAATAAAAGAGTAATAACTAATGACTATTGTCTCTTCTCTCAGCTTCCTCAGAGATAGCCTGAAATTGAGTTAAAAACAATTTTCATCACTTAGTCTTGTTTGCTCAGTTTGCTGAAACAGCTGTAGGCTGATTAATTTATTATATAACTCATTTTATTAATTTTCTTCTCATTAATTAACAATACTTTAATCTGTACTTCTGTTGCTGCCTGTATGCAAGTCCAGATGAGAGGAACACAGTGGCATTGCTCTTCTCTGTGGTTAATATTTGTTGAGACTAATGACTATAATTATAGTGAGTTCTAATAAATGTTGTTTTTTTTGTATAGTTATGGAAAAGCAAAAAAGTTGAAAATGCATATTGGTTTTTAAGAAGATTTATTTATATTTATTTAAAGAAAAGTCATAATTTACTTTAAAAAATAGTTATACTTTTAAAATTCTTAGTTCGAAAATTTTTATAGGATAAATAATTTTTTTGTTTCACAGAATGAATTCTACATTTTCTTATGATATATCAAAATTTAAAGAGGAAAAGATCTGTTTTCACAAAGAAAAAAGATAAGCATATTATTTACCAATTGTTTTCTCTTTTTCAATTCAGCAAAGCATAATGTTGACATTTATGATGTTAATATGTAGGTTTTACACTACACACACACTAGTACATGTAAGTATATATGTACATATATGTGTGTGTGTGTGTGTGTGTACACACACAGTCGCTGATTTTGCAACAAGCAAAAATGCTACTTCTAAAATCTCTCTGAGAGTACAGTGGTTGTACTATCAAGTAACATTTGTAACCACTTCAACATGACTGGCCATTCGAACAGACTCTGCTGTGAGTTTTTTTTTACCCTAAGAGGGTATTTTCTCTAGCTGGTTAACGATGCAGAGCAGTATCTGATTAAATTGTGAGCAGGGGAGCGAACCCCTACCAACCTCTAGTAATGGGAACTGTAGACCAGTTCTAGTTTCGGGCTATTTCTGCCACTCTTCAGTACTGGACACTTCGTGTTCTAAAGATGACAGAAATAGCCGAAAACCAGGACTGGTCTGCTGGATCTGTCACTAGAAGTTAGTAGGGGTTTGCTCTCTTGCTTACAATTTATGAGATGCAGCTCTGCATCATTAACCAACTAGAAGAGATGTCCTCTTGGAGTTAAAAAAAATTGCAGTAGAGTCCATTCGAATAAACATGAAAAAACAACAACGTGATGATGTGATACAAGTAATGTATTATCAGACGCGCAGGTAAGGAAAGAAAGAGGATTTAACATTTCGAGCAAAGCTCTTCTTCAGAAATAGAGGAAAGTCCAAAAGAAAGGAAGATGAAGGAAGAAAATCACCAACAATTCACATATGGTTACATTTTGAAATGACTGGAAGGGAATGGGTGAAGAAAAAGTTCTTTCTAAGACAGGAGAGTATATGAGAAGAAGGTATGTGTGGGTATGTGCGTGCACACAGGTCTGTGTGTGTGTGTGTGTGTGTGTAATAATAGCTCGTGTGTGCTCATATGTGTGTATATGTTGTGTGTGTGTGTGTGTGTGTGTGTGTGTGTGTGTGTGTGTGGTTTTAGCTGTGTATGTATGAGTGGACTGTGTGTCGTTTAATGTCATAGGAGGAATTTATAGTAGGAAAGGCTGTTTTTTTGTGTAGTGTACCCCTTCACATGTGCGTAGAAGAATGGTCAATAGAAAGGTGTTTCACTGGTAGTTTGAAGTATGTGTGTGTGCGTGTATGTATATGTTGTGTGTGTGTGTGTGTATGTATATGTTGTGTGTGTGTGTGTTTTGTGTGCAGTGTGTACCAGTGTCTGCGTGTGCGTGTATATGTGCGTATGTGTGTGTGTGTATGTGTGTGTGCGTGGGGTTGTGTGTGAGGTTGTGTCTGTGGAGTAAATGTGTTACTCTGTGTGTGTGTGCATGTATGTGCATGTGTGTATATGTCCATGTATATATAATTGTGTGCATGTGTGTATGAGTGTGTTGTGCACATGTGGGTTCACTTGCATGTGCAGGTGTGTGTATATGTGTGCATATATGTGCATATGTGTTTATGCCCAAATGTGTGTAATTGTGTGCATGCCTGTATGAGTGTGCTGTGTGTGTGGGAGCATCACAATTTTTATTGAACTCTCCAGGTCCCCTACCTCGGTCTTTTACAAACATTCTGACTTACATTCCTACCTTGATGTTATTTCTTCTCACTTTATTCACATCAAACTGAATATCTTTTATTCACAGTTTCACACCTTCAGCTGCCTCTCTACCTGAAAGACCGACACATGAAAATAAATAAACTTAAATGATTTAGTCAAAACACTTTCATAGAATGTGTTCAAAAGAAATTACTGTGAAGAAATTATGTTTGATTGTTGTCAAATTAGCCTCTTTCAGTTTTTTTTTCTAAATTAATTTAAGAGAAAACCTGATCTGACTTCAACAATTAGAATCAGAAACAATGGTAGATGAAGAGTAACAAGTTACCTCTATTACCAGATAGTTTATATTTCAATAAACTAGAATGTGTTTTCTATCTCTCTTGAAAGAATTTATTTTGCAAAATAACTGATCAAATATCCTAAAAATCAAAGCAGTTCTCATTCACAAATTCTATGAAAAAATAGGGATTATATGTTTAGGATTTTCCTAATTAATATTATGAACAAATTGAAAGTGTCAAATACCAGGTGAGAACATTAATTGCTAACAGCTGGTATCAAGTAATTACCTATCAATAACATAATATATCTTGCTGTTATAATGAATTGAAAGAAATTTTAAGTGTAAGTTCTTATAATGATTTTCAATGTGTCTAGAATCTACTGCTGTGCAACTCTGTGCCTGTAAAAAGTTTTGTTAATTGTGATTACTGAGTTAGCGGCAGTTTTCTTTCTTAAATATTTGTCTGTAATTAGTAATTCAAAGAATTCAATATTAGCTTCAGTTCCTGTCCATAAAGGTAAGCTATTAATATTAATGGCCAATCTGACTAACATCAGCACCATCAACATCAGTATCACTATCATCATCACACTATGACACAACTTATATCACTAGAGGAACTGGTTTCTAATATCCTGTCTGTCTGTTTTGAAGACTGTCATTGGTAATATAACTACAAGTGTAGTAGGTTACCCTTCAATCACCAGTAGTAAGCAGTAACACATGAATAACAACTATAGTCATGATTAATGTGTCTCTTATTCATAATATAATCAAAATATTCATTGTTACCATAATAATAATTATTTGCGTGGTTATCATAATTATTTTGCCTATCACATCAATACAATTGCTATTATCATTTCTCTGTTTGATTCAACATATTCGTCATTTTCTCATACATATATCAATTCTTAACAATATGTCTTCTAACTTCCTTCAAAGACACCTTTGTAATAAAGGTTAACCATCACCTCCCCTCACTTGCTCATTATGTACACACAGACATTAATGCTTGTACAAGATGCAAATTATTAGACAGGTAGGTCTGAATGTATAAATTTCTATACATATTATTAATTTATACTTTCAATATTATGTGTGCTTTATAATCAAATATATATATATAGATATTCAGTTGTATATCTGTGAACATACACAAATATTATAGATGCACTTTCATGTGCAAACAAACACACACACACACAAGTTAAAGGAAGGTGGAATTCTAATAACAATCACACAAGTGTACACATATTTCTCCACATATAGAGAGCTTGAGAGCTATAAATGAGCTTAAGTTATTTATGATTCCCAAGTTGAAATTGAAGAGCAGCCATTCTTATTATCTATAAAAGTAAGTGTGAACAGCAAGAGACAAAATTCAGTCAATTTTAAGAACACATTTTGGCTTTATATACAATTCTCACAGACAAAGATTTCTCCTTTCTTTTAGAGCCAATTTATTGGACTCTGAAGATATTTATATCCTTCCATTTGTTCAAGAACAATTTTGTATTTCACCAGATAAAAAGATTCTCAGTCAAAATGAGTGATGTTAGCTGAAATCAGTCTTGATATACATAATGAGTTGATGGATAACAAATGCACATATAAAATTAGATAAAGGGAACAATACATAGGAACAATATTTATCTTGTAAGTGTCATTTTAAATTCCTTGTAAAACTTTTACACTGCAACTATTTTTGTGCATTATATAGCCAGTTTGGTAAGTACATATTTCATAACTATCTCCAAATTTGTTTTATTTATTCATCTAGTGATTCATTAAGCAGCAAAACATTTTCCTGCAAATATTTTATAGGATCATATTTGAATGAGTTAATATTATCTAGCTCAATGGGAGCTAAAATTAATCAATTCAATTCTATCAGTCCCATTTGCTGAACCACTAAGTTATGGAGATGTAAACACACCAGTTGTTGTTAAGTGGTGGTGGGAAACAAACACAGATACAAATACATACAGACACACACACATACACTGACACGCACACCCACAGACACAGATATACACACACACACACACACATACACACATACAATGAGCTTCTTTTAGTTTCCATCTACCTTACCCACTCACAGGTTTTGAACAGCCCGAGGCTATAGTAGAAGACATTTGTGCAAGGTGTCCCACAATGGGACTAAACCTGGAACCGTGTGGTTGAGGAGCAAGCTTCTTACCGGCAGCAAGACCTCTTGGATCTTGGGAACCTTAACCATACAGGATGGTTGCAATGCAGACAATAGCACATAATATTGCAGGAGAGGGGTATACAAAAGTCATAATCTGGATGTGGCCCAATCTCCTTAGGGTGTCATGAGCCAAGGGCCAAAACACTTGCATGATATTGGAGTAGAGCTTCTCTGAAAGCCTTCTGCTGTTCAACTCTCCCTAGAGTTTCTTATTATTATTAGCATGTTAAATATGTTGGACATGTTTTCCCACAGGGAATTGTTTTTTAAGACCCCACACCTAGCACCCCTACCCTGCTTCGTCTGGCAGAACTTGTCCTCACCCTCAACTGCTTCACGTTCGCCGGAGAAACCTACCAACACGGTCTGGGGTCGCGATGGGAACGAGAATGGGTCTCAATTATGCCAACCTCTTTGTTGGTTACATTGAGGCCCAAGTATTCTCCCAATTCTCCGGTCCGACACCAGAACTATACGGTCGCTACATAGATGACTGTATAGGAGCCACCTCCATCTCCTGCGAACAGCTCTGCCTTTTCATCTCCTTCCTCTCTAACTTCCACCCTGCTCTTGACTTTACTTCTACCATCTCTGACACCTCTGTTAACTTCATCGACATCTCTCTTTCCATCAACCCCCCTCCAACTCTCTAACTACCTCCGCCTTCTTCAAACCCACTGACTCCCACCTCTACCTCAACTTCTCCTCCTCCCATCCATTCCACACCAAACGGGCCATCCCCTACTCCCAGTTCCTCCACCTCCGACGTTTCTGCAGCCTGGACCAGGATTTCGAGACCCAGTCCCAGTATCTTGCTCGTATGTTCATGCATTGAGGATACCTCTCCCACCTTGTCCAATCCGCCCTCGCCCGCGCTCGTCTAATCGACCACATCACCGCCCTCTCTCCTCCCCCACACCAATCCCCTAACCGTACCCCCTTCCCACTCCGTTTCCACCCTGCCACCCTACCCCTTCGTCGGAGGATCCTACGGGCCTTCCGTCGCCTCCAGCTCGATCCCACCACCCACCCCATTTTCCCTAACCCACCCTCTTTCAAACGCGCCCGCATCCTACGCGATCTACTGGTCCGTAGTACCTTCTCCTCTTCCTCCCCATCCCCACCCGGCTCCTTCCCGTGCTCCAGATCCCGCTGTCACACCTGCCCTTCATCACCAACACTACCTCTGTCACAGGGTCGAACTTACACACTCTTCACATTCCACACAGTTTCACCTGCACCTCCTCCAACCTAATTTACTGCATCAGATGCAAACTATGCAATAAATTATACGTGACAACACATACCTCACATAACTCCCATACACCTAACACATACACCTCCCACACACCTTGCATATATACCGCCCACACACATGACAAACATACATACGCGCCCTCATACACACATATAGACGAACGCACATATATACACACACACACACACGCACAGTCGTAGAGACACACCTCACACAGCCCTACACACACACAGACACACACACACACATATATACGCGCACGCCTACATACACGTACATGCACAGCCGCATACATATGCACACACACACACACACAAGAGTGCACACACAAAATAACACACATACCTGGCACACATCCTTACGCTCTCACACACATACACATATATACACATGCACACACGCACACACACGTACACTGCAACGCACATATACACAACATACACATACACACAAACACACACGCACGCAGAAAAACATACACATACACACACGCGCACGTACAAAATACACACACACATGCACTCGTACCCAACATCTACAACCCCACACAAACACACACATACTCAAAAACTGCCTGCTGACCTTCCACTGACCATTGTCCATAAGGACCCACTAACTATTCCTGCTAATAATTCCTTCCACTACGTCACAAACACACACATACACACTAACAGATAAACCACCAAACCACGCACACACACACACACACATACATACGCACACACACGTTCTGTTATTACACACACCCTTGCAGACTCTCGCGCACGCACAGATATTCATCTCCCTTTTTTACTCTCCTGTCTTAGAAAGAACTTTTCCTCCACCACCTCCTCTTCCGGTCCTTCCACAATGTAACCTCGTGGGCATCGGTGCCATTTTTCTCTTCCTCCGTTTTTTCCATTCTTTGAACTTTCCATATTTCCGACGAAGGGCTCCGCCCGAAACGTCATACTCTCTCTCTTTCCTTTCCCAAGCGTCCAATAACACGATCCGTATCACGTCCTCACTTTTTTGTTATTGTTTTCTGTGTTTTTTTTTAATATATATAGTCTGGTTAAATTTAACAAGTGAAAAAATGATCACAGTTCTAATGACTGAACTTACTTCTTCAGTTCTGGAACCTGATGCACGTCATGTCTTTTGATATATTATTGAATTTCTGATAGCAATAATTCTTCCCTTTTTCTGTATCTAATATAACATCATCAAATAAATATTGAGTATGATGAAATTCCTCTAAACAGATGGTTGATACAGTTATTCTAATCTTCATCATCATCATTGCTGCTGCCGCTGCAGCCACTAAGATGAGCAGCAGCCTCCCACCCCTCCACCCTCGCCACCACCACCGCTGCCATCATCATCATCAACATCATCCTCACCATCATCGTTACTACTACTATCTGTAATCAATCCTTTTCCCTACTATACAGATAAAATCAAATATTGATATATCTGAATTTCATAAACGTTTTTCAGAAGACATTGAGCTCATCATAATAGGCTGGACATAGGAATTATTAGATTTTGCATGAAATTAAAGAATTTCCACAGAATATCTGCCCAACAATAGAATATTTAAAAAAAATATTTTTATCGAACCAACATATGGCAACAAGACAAAACATATATTGAAACAGAAAAATTAAAAGCAGAAAATTCATCTGAGAAGTGACATAATAAGGTGTCATATGCACTAAAAGGGAGGCATATTTTGTTATTTTGGGAATTATTTTGGAATTATTTAATTGCCATATGTAATTTAAAATTACTGCTATGGTAACAGTTGGAATATTTTTTCACAATGTCATATCACTGTGAGAATTATGATACAACACTGAGGTCAATCAAAGTCTTGTGAATGAAATTTGGTTGCTATGAAACTGCATGAAAGTCTGTTAAATGGGTGTATATGTGTGTACCAATAACAGAGAACAAAATCTTTGCAACAATCAAATACATTGTAGTGATTGATTCCTTCAAACTGAAGTCAATCATTCTTGCTTCATGAAAATACTAATATGATACTAATATGATAAATTACTCTTTTACTTTTTTACTTGTTTCAGTCATTTGACTGTGGCCATGCTGGAGCACCGCCTTTATAGTCGAGCAAATCATCCCCAGAGCTTATTCTTTGTAAGCCTAGTACTTACTCTATCGGTCTCTTTTGCTGAACCGCTAAGTTACGGGGACATAAACACACCAGCATCAGTGTGGGGAACAAACAGACACACAAACACACACATACATATATATATATATATATATATATATATATATATATATATACATATACGACGGGCTTCTTCCAGTTTCCAGTTTCTGTCTACCAAATCCACTCACAAAGCTTTGGTCGGTCTGAGGCTATAGTAGAAGGCACTTGCCCAAGGTGCCACGCAGGGGAACTGAACTCAGGATCATGTGGTTGGTAAGCAAGCTACTTACCACAGCCACTCCTGCACCTATATTGATGAAATACTCGAGTTGTTATGATAAATTACTGATGAAATACTTGGGTTGGTATAATCAACCAAAACCCTTATAAGCAATACCCCCAATTTAGCTGTAGTTGAGTGTATGAAACCACTAAAAGAGTCAAAGCTTCAAAGGAAGTGTTGTATGCACATGTTTATGGCAACAAATTTCTAAGAAGAAGCAAAATATTTAATAATATTGCTAGTTTTGTTTCAACAAATATAACAAAGCTGACTGTAACCCACCAATTCCTATGCCCATTCAATTATTTCAGAATGGTTTAGCTTTATGCATAATATTCTAGCATTTCCCTCCTAAGATCATGTTGTTAGTCATTCTAATAGTATCATTAATGGGAGCAGCAGACATTAGTAATAATGAATTTAAAATATAGTTGGTGTAAAAATGCACAAATTCTTTGATTTCTCATACTTAATATACCAGGAAAATGACTGTCACCATGTATTAATTGCTATTTTTTGTTAATGCACCTGATCAATTTCTACTCTTATTTTCCATAATATTGATTCTCTGCTTTTGTATTAACTTCTGAAGTTTGTAAATAAAGGTTGATTTTTATTGACTCAGTGGAAACAAATACAAATACAGAAATAACAATAATTTGCCCCAAATACAAATCAATTTGGTTTCAAATTTAATTTTATACTTCACTTTATATTTTGTAATTTTCCTTATCATCTCCTCCTTCCTGGCCTACTGTTATTTCCTTCACCTTCTCCCAAAAGAATATTCACCATTGACTTTGCCTCTTTTCCTGTTTACCATTCAAGGCATCACCTACATTGCTATATTCCCCATTTCTCACCTCTGACTGTTGCAGACTTGCCTGGTCTTCTGCTCCTATACACATCATCTTTTCTTCTAACTTCCCCATCATGTTCACTATCTTGTACCTTGAGGGTACATTCTGACACCTAAACACCACCCACTTCTACTTTTTTTTAACAAGTGGGGGTAGTCATGCATCTCCTCAACAGCAAAACTGTTCCTATTCTTTAATCCTACTCTTGCTTCTCAACATCTGGCATAAATCACTTCCCATAATACTACACTCTTCTCAATCAAGAGTACTTGTCTTGCAAGTTACTACTAGGCAACCTTACTAGGGCCAGTGACATGAAAGAGCACACAGAACACTGTAAAGTGGATGTTATTTGGAAGGGCACTCAGCTACAGAAGCCATGTTGATTCAGACACAGAAGCTTGATAGAGTCCTCTGAACTGTTGTAAACTGTCAAACTGTTCACTCCATACCAGTATGGAATTCAGCTGCTAAATGATTACACACACACACACACACACACACACACACACACACACACACACACACACACAGAGGCACATATAAAATGAGCTCCTACAGACTGATTCATTGTTTTGAAATCATTAATTTAAATTACTACTCAAAAAATTGGGGAAAATTGCTTAAATAGCAACATAATTTCAGGACTTTGATTGCATAGAGTTTATATCATTTAGAATCAAATACTTAAATTTGAACCACCCATGCTCATACATGTCATTCATAAAGGTAGTTAAATGAAAGAAAATAAGGATAAGTATATTCTTCAAACTTTCATTTCATATTTCAAAACATATTCCAACAGACGATATTCAAAAGAAAACTGGGCTGAGTTTATATGTTGCTGATTGAAAATGAACAAATTTACTGCAGATCAGAGCTTTTCAGTTATAATGTATTAAAGAATAAACTATATTTGTATCGGGTCCTGAAATTCATTGTTTCTGGTGAATCAGCCGAGGTTTATGTATAGTAACAATTGAATTTTTTCTTTTTGGCTTTATATTGCATATAGCTGCCTTCATTATTTTGTGTAAGTGTGTGTATGTGCATGTGTGTACATACATACACACATACATACATACACAAGTAAATATGTATATGCATGTGTGTGTATATGTGTGTACACACACACACACACACACACACACACACACACACACACACACACACACACATATATATATATATATATATATATATAAATAGATAGATATATATGTATACATCAGGTGTGGCTGTGTGGTAAAAAACTTGCTTCCCATTCACATAGTTCTGGGTTCAGTCTCACTGCATGGCTTCTACTATTGCTTGGGGCCAACCAAAGCCTTGTGAGTGGGTTTGGCAGACGGAAACTGAAAGAAGCCCATTGTATATATATATGTATCTATGTATATCTATGTGTGTCTGTGTTTGTCCCCCACCACCATCGCCTGACAATCGATGCTGGTGTGTTTATGTTGCCGTAACTTAGTTTGGCAAAAGAGACCGATGTACTAGGCTTACAAAGAATAAGTCCTGGGGTCGATTGCTTTGACTAAAAACCATTTAAGGTGGTGCTCCAGCATGGCCACGGTAAAAATTACTGAAAGAAGTAAAAGGGTAAAAGTTAAAAGAATATCCATACACTCACACATATACAATTGTCAGTAACATGGCTACTATTGTTAGTGTTGTTTCTTGCCAATTATATAGGTTTGGTATCAATTATTTTATTCAACATGTCTGTTTTTAAATCCTAACTTATGTAATATCTTTAGATGAAACACTTCAGGTGTGAAAAAGCCCCATTTTCCTGTAACCTGTTATTGAAATTGTGATGCATTGTGCATTTCATCCTTTCGGGGTCGATAAAATAAATAGCAGTTGAGCACTTTGGTTGATGTAACTGACATACTACCTTCCCTAAGATTGCTGGCTTTGTGTCAAAAATTGATGCCAAGCTTATCTCAAAATCTGCTATTGATGGATATTTGCTTAAACAAATGCACTGTTAATGATTTGTAATTTGATTGATATTTAGTATGGAAGTTGGAAAATTTTTTGCAATTTTACTTTAATGAAATCCAGGAAAATAATGGTTCTACTTTTTTTATATATTTTAAAATGCTGATTTTGGATTAGAAAATCCTTTTTGTTGTGAATTTGAATATTTTGCTATAATATTGATAGCTAGGGTGCTATCTTTTCAAAGAGAAGACTGGATACACATTCTTCTATGTAATTGAATTCAAATGATATGATACAATTCATTTGTTATGAATAAAATTTATTAAGTGAATAAAATTAGACGATATACATCATAAGAATACAGACTGGGTAAAAAGGTAACTTTTAATTCCAACGAATTCTAACTGGTATTATTGGAAACAGAGAGGTTTGACAGTCATGTACAAGAGATGTCAAGCCATTGTAAAAATTATGAAACTTTGATCTAAGTGTTGTAAAACAAACCTATTCAAATTTTCTTTGGAAATGTGGAAAGTATTTTTCAAATAAAAACACAACTTAGTCAAGATAAAAAAATGTATTAATTGCCTGTTTTAGATAAAAATCAAAGAATATTGAAATATTTTCACTGCTATTCATATTGTATTGTCTCAAGCTTGGTAAAAAAAAACTATAGTGTTTAATTTGGTTTTTGTTTAACAAAATCGCTTCTAAGCAATTGGTCTTTGTATTTTCTATGGCTCTGTTTGAATTAATCTTTACCGAAGTCATATGTCATCGTTTAATGAATTTCCCCAAATTTTGACATCATTGTTTTCTCTGGAAAATATTATATCAGTTAATCTTCTTTATATTTTATTTCCATGGTAGTTAAAGACTGTTTGAACTTCACATAAACTATAGTTTGTTATCGCTTGTTCAAAGTTTCTTTCAATAGCAAGATGAAAACAAATTCAATGGGCTTTGTTATTGTACTGGTTGTTTTAAAAGGTAAAAAGTGAAGTTATACATTACGATATTTTTACTATTGTCAAAGATTTAAATGGCAATTAATGAACAATTCATTTCTTCTGATATCTACTCAGTGTGTGTCTCCCATTAAGCTCAATTCATTTAGGTAATGAATTAATCAATCAAAATTTAAAAGATCATAGTATTTAAAAATAAGCCACTCTAATAATAAATGCATATTACATGATAAATCCATTCCCCTCATTTATTTGAAATTAAAAAAAAATTAAAGATAGTGTTTAATGTAACCTGCACAATTATAGCAGGATAAAGATTAGATAAGAAACTGTCCTATCACACAAGAATTAAAATATTTAATTGTCTATCTATCATATTGTTATGCAGCTTATAGAATTATTTCAAAAATTCTCTATCTCATGAAACACATCTGATTCTTCTTGCTTATAGGCATCCTTAGCCATGATTCCATGATGTTAGAAATAAATCTTGTATTAAGGAGTCAGTCAGATGGAAGAATATTGAAGTGGCAGCTAAAATATTTGCTTCAAGCAATTCATTGTTTGAATCAGAGAAATACATAGAAAATGATAATAGTAGGTAGAGAATATGATGAATGAAAACTGCTGAGATGGATTAAGTATTAATTTATTCACTATTTTGCTTATATTTATATAACACTGGAATATAGAAAGATTTGGCAAACAAAAGAAAGGCTGCTGCAGTGTTACTTGACTGGCTAGATATAACAGTCAGTTATTCCTTAAATGTTACCCTACCATCTTAAAAGTAAAAAGTAATCAAGACAAAATGGCTATGCCTGGAATAATTTGTTCATATATCTGTTCCATCAGAGCCAACTTGAAGATGAACGGCAACAATTACCACTTTAACATATAAATTGGCCATATCTCAGCCAAATATTTTACCTGTTTTATGTTCAAACCAACCAGATCTAACCTCTCATACCTACCTTTCTATGTCATTCTAAATATGTACAATCACATCATCGAAATCTTAAAGCTAATATATGATGAATTTAAAACAATATGAATGCATAAGTATTACATGTGACAAACTTATCTGAATGCTAAAGGCTTAAGACATTTGACAAGCCAATGCAGGAGACTCTGTGATCATTAAACATGAAAGAATTAGCAGTTAAGTCTTCCTAAGATCATACCTCATAATCTTCATAAATGAATTCATTGAATTATCAGGTTCAAGAAATCTCTTGTTTCAAAGATACTGAGTTAAGTTAAGTGGTCCTATATACAATTATGGTTGGAAAAAAAGTGAGGGATATTCATGGCTGAAATATATTTGATTATAGATCTGCATAATCTAGACTGAATTGGAACTAATAACAACAAAGACCAAGAAATTTGAATTACTTTAAAATGCAATTGACCAGTTTCAAGCTCATAACGACATTGTTAGTGCAACGGTAACATCTTACACCATCATATCAATGTTTATATTTCAAAATTTCCCAATATTTCTGTCTAAGTCTCCTAAAATTTCATACAATAAATAATGCTTTTTAGGAGATGGGGAAAGAGATCTGTATTACATTTGAACATGCAATTTATAAATAGCACTGTGGGTAAAAAGCATGCTTTGGAAACATGTGATTCCAGGTTTGGTTTCAAAGTAACCTTGGGCAAGCACCTCTTTATAGATCTAGGGGTTGAGTGCGGGATTGATTAATGCCTTGGTGGACAGAAACTATGTGCAAGCCCATTGTATGAAAATGAATGTATATATACTTTCTGTTTCTCTTTCTCAGTTAAACACTTGTGTACAAATCATCATCATCATCATTTTAACATACAATTTTTTTTGCTTCCATCAGTCAAACAGAGTAAATTGAGGAAAGTTTTCTTATTTCTTTATTGCCCACAAGGGGTTAAACATAGAGGGAGACAAACAAGGATAGACAAAGGGATTAAGTCTATTACATCGACCCCAGTGTGTAACTGGTACTTAATTTATCGACCCCGAAAGGATGAATAGTAAAGTTGACCTTGGCGGAATTTGAACTCAGAATGTAACGGCAGACGAAATACCGCTAAGCATTTTGCCTGGCACTAACGTTTCTGCCAGTTCGCCGTCTCGAGGAAAGTTTTCTGTGACCAGATGCCCTTCTTGTTGCCAACCCTCACCTTCATATGTCTGGTAAATTCTCTCATTGGCAAACATTTACATTAAGCATCGTGGTTTGTTTATATGCGCACATCTATGTGTGTTTACATATATATATATATATGAGTATCTATATATCCTTTGTGTGTGTGCATGTGTGTGTGTGCACATGCAAGTGTGCATGTATGTGTGTGTGTAATATAGACGATCATAATTTATGTACATTCACAAGTACAGCACAAGATGGAACGTGTAGACTAACTCACTTCTGTCCCATATGTTATCTTGTTCAACAGCATCATATAATAGCACATCCATGCCTCTTGTTTTCAGTGGTAGTAGGACAGGTGCACCACTATCAATCCAAATGCAATTTTCTGTAATGACATCTCAATTTTCCTTAGTACATTATCTGGTAATCCAGAACACTTTGCAGTTCTAACTCTCACGATATTGAATACGTGCAAATCTCATAGTTTCTGATTTTTTTCCCATGCTAAGTGTACCTAACTTCAGCCTTCTCTATTTGTAACTTGGCACTTTTCTCTGCTCCCATTATTTCAAGTCTTCTCAATACTGTCTCTTAGCTTTTATGGCCTTATCAACAACATTTTAGCATCAAAACATCATCTCCACTTACTTCAGTCCTTACTGCTGCCATATATATGGTCAGTAATTTTTATCAAATTGTTCCATAGAAATTCATAGTTTTCCACTACACAATAATCCTTTGACTCTTTCTATTATACGTGTTCAAGGTGTTTTTTTTTAAAATCTACAATCAGTTGAGGAGTTCCTTCACTTCCCATGTTTACCTTCTCCGAAGCAACTTTTATCTCTGAAACCGTCTAGATCTTACTCTGAAGTCACTAACTACTAATCAATGGAAGGTAATACATTCTTCATCCAGGAAAGAGGCTTAACATTTACAGCCATTTACCTTTCCAACTCTAGTCTTTCTGGCTTATGTGTTCACCTGACTGGTGCACATGATTATGTGGCTAGATGACTTCTTGAAGTTTGTATTGCCATGGATAGATCATTTGCATCGCAGAAATATAGGGTCCTTAATCTCTCTTCATCCTTTGTATTGCAACTAAAGCCAGAGAAGTTATTAGGGTTTTGCCTAACATGTCTATTAAAATCAGTGGCTGTAATGATGAGGTTACCATTATTTGGGTCCCATGTAATGAAAGCAATCCTTCAGTTCAACTGCTATCAATGTTTGCAGTGCAAATGTTAATCAAAAAGATGTTTTTGTCTAGAACCAGCTTATGTTTACACATTCTATTACATACACTGTCTACTTCAAGTACTTTATCCATTTATCTTATATATATATATGACACGTAAAAGCTTGTGTGTGACATCACGTAAAGGCATCTATGCAGTACCATCTGTAAAAGGTATCTGTAAATGCGCCCAAGCAGTGCCACATAAAAGCAACTCTGCATTGCCACATAAAAGCATCCATCACACTCTGTAAAGTGACTGGCATTAGGAAAGGCATCCAGCCATAGAAACCATGCCAAATCAGACTGGAGTCTAGTGCAGCCCTACTTTGCCAGCTCTGGTCACATGATCCAACCCATGCCACCATGGACAATGGACGTTAGATGATGACGTTGATGTGTGTATATATTGTGTGTGTGTGTGTGTGTGTGTGTGTGTGTGCGTGCGTGTGTGCGTGTAGATGTGTGTCTGTGTGTCTGTGTCTGTGTGTGCTGTAAGAGAGAGAAAACAATTTAAAAGACTAATATATAATCTTTTCTTGCATAGTGGTAGTTCAGGCAATACTATGTGTACAAACGAAATTAATCAAACTTTCTAAGTTACTATTATTATTGGATATTTTTATTGAAAATGATACTTGAAATTGGAAGACTAACTTCCCACGCCTATGATCGCTTGTTTAAGCAGTTAAAATGCCTATGTAAATATATTGTATATGGATGGCACTAAGGAATCAAAATTGAATATTAAGAAACTGCAAAGATGTTAATCAAAGTTAATTTCATAATTCTGACAATTGGTAAAGGTTAAAAATTTGCAATTTCTCACCCTCTTCACTAATACTCCATCACCAAAATTGAAGAGTAAGCAACTGTGAAATGTTAATCAAGGTTACTTTCGTAATTCTGTCTACTGATAAAGGTTAAAAATCTCCATTTTCAAGACAACTACACTAAA